>NC_005797.1:0-16369 GCF_040938575.1 Ambystoma mexicanum | reverse complement strand
TATAGTATGTAATACTATATATTGCGCAAATTTTTTAATTTCACTCAAAAAAACTTTATTGATTATTCCAGTGTCGTAGCAAAATATTTTACCTCAGTTTTGGGGGTTGGCCAAGGTAAAAAACGTGTTGATTAGATTTGTTAAGGGGGTAGGGGGGTTAACCTAAAGGATGAAAAATTAGTTCATGTTCAAAATCTTAAATATTGATAATTCAAGCTCCGGGGGAAAAATATAAAAATACGTTATCAATAAAACTCTTAGAAATTATTGAATATGTCTTATAATCATTCATATAATTTACTCATTCTATTTGGTCCAGATAAAACAATTGCATGTTATGTTCAGCTTTAGATCGTGTAGTACCAGACATATTACCGTAATGTTGGTTGACCACACAGAAAAATAAAAAACTACCAGATGTGCTTAGAGGAGGCTGAGGGATCATGGGCTGATTAGTTATTAAGCAGCCGCCAGGTACCCGTTCGATCCAATTGATGAATGAATCTTCGAGTCGTGTCCATAGATTTTAACCAGTGGCGCCTCAAGGGAAGTAAGGCACTCTACAATAAAAGTCCTCAGATCTGGTCATCGTATCGTCAGGAGCGGGTTGGTGGTTTCTCGCCCTAAGTGTTTGGCTGACACTCCGAAGAGTACTAAAAAATAGTCGTGTGGCAGATAGTTGGATGTACGATAGGCATAATATGTTGCCACGTTACTCGTACATTAGGAAAACCAGGACAAGAGGTAGTTTGATTCCAAGAATTTTGGCTTTGGGTGCCAGCGGTGGGGGTGAAAATCCTCCCCTCTTGAATGATATTTTTTGATACAAAAATTTTTATGTTTTTTTTGATAAAATAAAGCAATAGAAAATTCGAGTTGATAGCCTTTGTAAAAAGAGGTAGAGGGCGGTCAAAAAAACAAGCGTAGGAGCTTTTTTAATTATTTTCATATAGGGTAGTAGGGGGGGAGTGGCAGTTTACTGATTTTAAGTAGTACTTGGTTAGGAGTGGGTATGCCTGGAATCGTAGCATAGCCCGGTAAGTTTTATAATACCTTGAGAAGATTCTTAGTCTTCGGTTTTCGACTTACAAGGTCGATGTTTTAATTAAACTATCATGGTATCATTTCATTATTTTATTTTCTAAAATTCCGATTATTGGAATAATAATAATGAAAAGTGAAAAATAAAGGATAGAAGAAATTTGTCCAATTTCAATAAATGGCGGTTCAACTGGTTGTCCTCCAATTCACGTTAGGATTATAGTATTAGCTACTAGAATTCAGAATATAATTTGTGTTAATGGGCGAAATATTATGCTTCGTTGTTTAGAGGTGTGAAGTATTGGAATTAATATTAGAATAAGAATTGATATAAGTAGGGCAATTACTCCTCCTAGTTTATTTGGAATAGAGCGTAGGATTGCATAAGCAAATAGGAAATATCATTCTGGTTGAATATGTGGTGGGGTAATTAATGGGTTTGCTGGTGAAAAGTTTTCAGGGTCTCCTAGTAGATTTGGAGAAAAAAGAGATAGGAATATTAGCAAAATAAATATTAGTATAAAACCTAGAGCATCTTTATAAGAGAAATATGGGTGGAATGAAATTTTATCTTGGTTTGAAGTTATCCCTGTTGGATTATTGGATCCTGTTTCGTGAAGAAATAGGAGATGAATAATACTTGTTCCTGCAATTAGAAATGGGAATAAGAAATGGAAAGCAAAGAATCGGGTTAGGGTAGCCTTATCAACTGAAAATCCCCCTCAGATTCATTGAACTAAGGTGTCTCCCATATAAGGAATTGCTGAAAGTAAATTAGTAATTACTGTTGCCCCCCAAAATGATATTTGTCCTCATGGAAGAACATATCCAACAAAAGCTGTTGCTATAACTAGAAATAATAAAATTACTCCAATGTTTCATGTTTCTTTGAACATATATGAGCCGTAATATATTCCTCGACCAATATGAAGAAAGATACAGATAAAAAAGAATGAAGCGCCGTTTGCGTGAATATTTCGTATAAGTCAACCATAATTTACATCTCGGCAAATGTGGGCTACGGATGAGAATGCTGATGATGTATCTGCTGTATAATGTATAGCTAAAAATAATCCTGTTAAGATTTGTGTAATTAAGCATAATCCTAATAGAGATCCAAAATTTCATCAATATGAGATGTTTGAGGGGGTTGGTAAATCAATAAATGAGTTGTTAATAATTTTTATTAAAGGGTGTGTTTTTCGTATGATGTGGGCCATTAGTTTTTATAGTTGAATACAACATTGATTTTTTCAGGTCAAGGGTTTCAGTTAAACTCTGAATAAAAATAATGTATTTTGGGTTTTTAGTAATAATTGGTATAATAATTGGTATGATTGCAGTTGCATCTAATCCTTCACCCTATTTTGCGGCTTTTGGGTTAGTTTTAGCTGCTATTTGTGGTTGTTGTATGTTAGTAGAGGCAGGTGTTTCTTTTTTATCATTAATTTTACTTTTAATTTATTTAGGCGGGATGTTAGTTGTTTTTGCATATTCTGCTTCTTTAGCAGCTGAGCCGTATCCTGAGGCATGAGGGAATATTTCTGTTTTATTTCATGTTTGTTTCTATATTCTTTCTTTAATTATTTTAGGGTATTATTTCAATTTAAGTTTTTCTGTAGATTTTTTATTCTTTAGTGATATAGATTTAGATTCTGTTGGGTATGATTATGGTGGGGTTGGTTTGATATATACATTTGGTTGGGGGTTTTTAGTAGTATCTGGTTGAGTACTTTTTTTAACCTTGTTTGTTGTATTAGAGGTTACTCGTGGTTTATCTCGGGGGTCTTTACGTGCAGTAAGATGCTAATATAATTATAAGTAGTATGGAAATTAAGAAGAGGGTTATATAAGTTTTGATTAAACCTGATTGAGAATTAGTGATGGCTTTGATAGGGGGTAGAAATTGGGCTGTTATATATTTTGGTCCTGTTTTTTCATATCATGTTATATCAGTGATATGGGTTGAGATATTTTGACCTAATGAAAGATTTATATCTGGTAAAATACGGTGAATTACTGCTGGGTAGAATGCTAAATTATTAGAAAAAGAGTGAATATTTTGTTTCGTTATAATTTTTGATAGGTCTAATGCTAATAGAAGTCCGATAATTGTTACTAGAAGTGCAGCTATTTTAGAGAAAAGTGGTATAGTAAGAAGTTGTTCTTTTATGGGGGATGAGGAATTAATAATTAGTAGTCCTGCAATTATACTTCCTCAAGCTAAACGTATAATCGGGTTAATTAATAATTTATTATTTTCATTGATTGGTTGAATGGGAAGCGATCGTGGATATTTTATTTGAACATAGAAAATAATTCGAAAACTATAAATTATTGTAAAGGAGGTTGCAATTAATGTGAGAGTTAAAGCCCATGAGTTTAAATAGGATGTATTTATTGATTCAATAATTGCATCTTTAGAGAAAAATCCGGCTAAAAATGGAGTCCCTACTAGGGCTAGACTACCAATTGTTAAACAGGATGTTGTAATGGGAATAGAGTTTTGTAGTCCGCCCATTTTTCGGATGTCTTGTTCATCATTTAGGTTGTGAATAATTGAACCTGAGCATAGGAATAGTATTGCTTTAAAAAAGGCATGTGTTGAGATATGGAAAAATGCCAGTTGGGGCTGGTTTAGGCCAATTGTTACTATTATTAAACCTAATTGGCTAGATGTTGAGAATGCGATAATTTTTTTGATGTCATTTTGTGTTAAGGCACAAATTGCTGTAAATATAGTAGTTAGAGCACCTAAACATAGACAGGTTGTTAAAGCAAGTTTATTTTGTTCAATAAGTGGTTGAAATCGAATTAGGATAAAAATTCCTGCTACAACTATTGTACTTGAGTGTAGTAGAGCTGATACAGGAGTTGGTCCTTCTATAGCAGCAGGAAGTCATGGGTGTAGTCCAAATTGGGCAGATTTACCAGTTGCGGCCAAGATTAACCCTAAAATAGGTAATATTGATTCTTTATCATAGGTTGTAAATATTTGTTGAAGTTCTCATGAGTTGGAGTTTATTGATAATCAGGCTATGCTAATGATAAGTCCGATATCACCCACACGGTTATACACTACTGCTTGAATGGCAGCTGTGTTAGCATCTGATCGACCATATCATCATCCGATTAATAAAAAGGACATGATTCCAACTCCTTCCCAACCGATAAATAATTGAAATATATTGTTTGCGGTAATTAGAATTAATATAGCAAATAAAAATACTAGTAAATATTTAAAAAATCGAGAAATATTAGGATCATGATGTATATATCAAATTGAAAACTCTAGAATTGATCAAGTTACAAATAATGCAATTGGGAGGAATACAAGGGAGTACTGGTCTAGTTTAATGCTTGATGTAATGTTAAAATTGTAAATGAATATTCAGTTAAAGTTAGTTGTTGTTGATTCTAATCCTACATTTAAAAAAATTATTATTGGCAATAAACTAGATATAAAAGCATATTTAACAGAAGATTTAACAAAGTTTGGTCAATTTTCTTTTTTTAGAAAGAGGGGGATAGTTAATAATGTCAAAGTTAGAACGAAAGAGGAGTTAAATAATAAATTTAGGTCCATTACTTTTACTTGGGGTTGCACCAAGAATTTTTGATACCTAAAACCAATGGATAACTATTATCCTTTAAAAGTTGAGTAGACTGTGGATTTTAACTACAGATTAAGATATTAGCAGTTTCTCTTGTTTCTTTAACTCTTCTCGGTTTATTGAAAGATTTTAACTCTCATGATTAGAATCACAATCTAATATTTTGTTTAAATTAAATAAACATGTAAAGTTCCCGGAGACAAGCTCAGGTTTAAGAATTATTAATAGTATTGGAAGCATATGAAGTGATATAAGGCAATGTTCTCGGGTGTAGTTAGGGGATATTTTATTAAGATGGGCTGGTGTGGGTCCGCGTTGAGTTATTTGATATATATATAAGGTATAGGTTGCAGTAATTAAAGTTCCTAAGCCTGTAAATAGAATTGTTCATTTTGATCAGTTAAAGAGTGAAACTATAATAGTTAATTCACCTCATAGGTTTATAGATGGTGGAAGCGCTATGTTTGATAAGTTAACTATTAATCATCATATTCCTATCAGTGGAAGAATTGTTTGTATTCCTCGAACCAGAAGAAGAGTTCGGCTATGTGAACGTTCATAATTTATATTAGCTAAACAAAATAGGGCTGATGAAATTAGTCCGTGTGAAATCATTAAAATTACTGCTCCTGTAAGGCTTCATGGGGTTTGAATAATTGCGGCTGAAATGACAAGTCCCATGTGACTAACAGATGAGTAGGCGATTAGTGATTTTAAGTCTGTTTGTCGTATGCAAATTAAACTGGTTATAATTACGCCTCATAGTGCTAGAATTATAAATGGGTAGTATAATTCCTTTTGTGGTGTTAGTAGCATAGTAATACGAATGATTCCATATCCCCCCAGTTTAAGAAGAACTGCTGCTAGGATTATTGACCCGGCAATTGGTGCTTCTACATGGGCTTTAGGAAGCCATAAATGAACCCCATAAAGGGGTATTTTTACTATAAAGGCAAGTAGGCATGAAAATCACAAGAATTTATTTGTATATATAAATAAATATACGGGTTTTATTGTTTCTAAAAGGTATAAAGACAGAGATCCTAAATTATTTTGTAGTGCTAGTAGTGCAATGAGAAGAGGTAATGAGCCGGCTAGTGTATAAAAAAGAAAATATGTTCCAGCGCTTAATCGTTCTGATTGATTTCCTCATCGCGTGATGATAATTAGTGTTGGGATAAGTGTAGTTTCGAAAGCAATATAAAATAGAATTAACTCTGTTGAAGTAAATGCTAAGATAAGAGAAATTTGTAAGATAAGAAATATAGAAATATATATTCGTTGACGGGTTTGGGGGTTTTCTTTTAAGTGTTTTTGGCTTGCTAAAATTATTAATGGGAGAAGTCAGCATGTTAAGATTAATAATGGAGATGAAATAAAATCTAGGCCAAGAAATTTGTTAGTTTGGAGTATAATTTCTAATGGTAAATTAAATATTATTAGGCTAATGAAGGCAATGATTATTGAGTTAGCAATTGTATGTGTTCAAAGTCATTTTTTGTTTGTACATCATACTGTTAAAATTAATATTATTGTTGGTATAATAATTTTTAGCATTGTAAAAGATTTAAGTTTTTTAAGTGGTCTGTTCCGTGTGTTCGTGTTGCCGCTACTATTAATGCTAGGCCTGCGCTAGCTTCACATGCTGAAAATGTTAATAAAAATATTGGAAGTGGAAAAATAGATGTTGATATAAGTTGATTAGATCAAATAGAAATAATAATAAAAAGTGAAAGTATTATTCCTTCTAAGCAGATAAGTGTAGATAAAAAATGGGTTCGGTGAAGTATTAATCCGATTGAGCTTATAATAAAAGCAGCCATAAGTGTAAAAATAGTTGGTGACATTAGACGCTTTTGGGATTAAACCAAAATTTATTAAGTCGAAATTAATATTCTTAATTAGATTAAGTGTCTATTCAGCTCAGTCTAAGCCTCCTTGGATTCATTCATAAATTAAACCTACCGTTAATAAAGCTAGAATTAAAGTTGTCCATGTTAGAGTGTTTGTTGGGTTCAGTTGTAATGCCCATGGAGTTGGAAGAAGAAGGGCAATTTCTAAATCAAATAGTAGAAACAGAATAGCTACTAGAAAAAATCGAATGGAAAACGGTAGGCGGGCTGAACCCAACGGGTCAAATCCGCATTCGTATGGTGAAAGTTTTTCTGTATCTGGGTTAGATATTGGGATTCAAAACCCAATTATAATAAGAATTAAAGATAATATAGAGGAAAAAATAAATATTAATATTAATAAATTCATTATCTTTCCTTAGGTTTAAACTAAGATTAAATGATTGGAAGTCATAAGTATTGATTATACTAAAAAGATATGATCCTCATCAGTAGATTGAGACGTAAAGGAATAATCAAACAACATCAACGAAATGTCAATATCAGGCAGCTGCTTCAAACCCAAAATGGTGGTTAGATGTAAAGTGGTAGTTAATTTGACGAAATAGGCAAACAGATAGGAATAATGATCCGATAATAACGTGAAGGCCGTGGAAGCCAGTTGCTACAAAGAATGTTGATCCATAAACTCCGTCAGCAATAGTAAATGGGGCTTCATAGTACTCTATTGCTTGAAGAAGGGTAAAATATAAACCTAATAAAACTGTTAATGCTAGTGATTGAATAGCTTCTTTTCGATCATTTTGTATGATGCTATGATGTGCTCAAGTTACCGTAACCCCAGAGGCTAGTAATACTGCTGTATTTAATAAAGGGACTTCAAATGGGTCTAATGGGGTGATTCCGGTTGGAGGTCAACATTCGCCTAATTCTGGTGTTGGTGCTAAGCTAGAATTATAAAAAGCTCAAAAGAATCCTAAAAAAAAGAATACTTCAGATGTAATAAATAAAATTATACCGTATCGTAATCCTTTTTGAACTGGTAATGTATGATGTCCTTGGAATGTCCCTTCTCGAATAATATCTCGTCATCATTGAACTATTGTTAGTAGTGTAATTATTAATCCTAATATTATTAATACTATTGATCCAAAATGAAATCATATTGCTAAACCTGATGTTAATAGTAGTGCAGCGATTGCCCCTGTAAGTGGTCATGGGCTTGGGTCGACTATGTGATAAGCGTGAGCTTGGTGTGCCATTATGTGTTTTCTTGAAGATAAAGACTTAATAGAAGTACAAAGACATAAGCTTGAATTATTGCTACGGCAATTTCTAAAAGAGTTAAAAGAAATAATACAATAGCAGTAATAATAGCTGTTGTTGGTATTATAGGTATTAAAACAAATACTGCTGTAGAGATAAGTTGAATAAGAAGATGACCAGCTGTAAGGTTAGCAGTAAGACGAACTCCTAAAGCTAATGGGCGAATAAATAAGCTAATTGTTTCAATAATAATTAAAATTGGAATTAATAGTGTTGGGGTGCCTTCAGGAAGTAAGTGTCCTAGTGCTGCAGTTGGTTGATTTCGTAATCCAATTAGTACTGTAGCTAGTCAGAATGGAACAGCTAATCCTAAGTTTAATGAAAGTTGAGTTGTAGGGGTAAAAGTATAAGGTAATAACCCTAATAAATTCATTGTAATTAAAAAGATTATTAGGGAAGTCAATGGTAAAGCTCATTTATACCCTTTAATGCTGAGAGGAAGTATTAGTTGCTTTGTAAAGGAAGCTAAAAATCACGCTTGCAGGGTGGTAAGGCGGTTGTTTAATCATCGATCTGTTGGTGAAGCATATAATAATCATGGAATAGTTATTGCTAGTAAAATTAATGGGATACCTAACATAGTTGGGCTTATGAATTGGTCAAAAAAGCTTAGGTTCATGGTCAATTTCAAGATTGTGGTTTTATTTTTTTTACATTTTGTATATTGGGTTCATTGTTATATTTAAAGTTATTAGTTTTAGATATTAAAATAAATAAATAAATAAATCAAGATATGATTAGGATTGCAAATCAGGGGCCAGGGTTTAGTTGTGGCATGTCATTAAGGGTGGTTGGAAGTCACCGAAATATAGCTTAAAAGGCTATTGCTTTATCCGTGAAAGCTTCTTAATGTATTCTTGTATTGAAGAGGATCAGTTTTGGAAATGTCCTAATGGTGTGGTTTCAACTACAATTGGTATAAAGCTATGGTTTGCTCCGCAAATTTCTGAACATTGACCATAGAAAACACCTGGTCGGGAAGCAATAAAAGTTGTTTGATTTAGTCGACCTGGAATTGCATCTGTTTTAATTCCTATTGATGGTATAGCTCATGAGTGAAGGACATCTTCCGCTGAAATTAATATTCGAATTGGGGACTCTATAGGTACAACTATTCGGTTATCTACTTCCAGAAGCCGAAATTCCCCCGGATTTAAGTTTTGTGTTGGAAGTATATATGAGTCAAACACTAAGTCATCGTAATTTGTGTATTCATAACTTCAATATCATTGATGTCCAATTGCTTTAACAGTTAAGTGAGGGTCATTAATTTCATCTATTAAGTATAAAATTCGTAGTGAAGGTAAGGCAATTACAATTAAAACTTCGGCTGGTATAATAGTTCATACTATTTCAATTTCTTGTGCATCTATAGCATTAGTGTTAGTTAGTTTTGTAGTTATTATTACTGTAATAATGTAAAGGACTAAGGTGCTAATTAAGAACACGGCCATTAAGGCATGATCGTGAAAATGAAGTAGCTCCTCCATAATTGGTGAGGCTGCGTCTTGAAAACCTAATTGTGATGGGTGTGCCATTAAAGATATACAAGATTTTAACTAGTAATAACCCCTTGACAAGGAATTGTAATGGTTTTACTAATATCTCAAGAAAGTGACAGATTGGTTTGTGGTTAACTTGAAATTAATTTAAGGGGGTTCAATTCCCTCCTTTCTTGTTAAATTCGCGATTGCACAAAAGATGGTTCTTCAAATGTGTGATAAGGAGGAGGGCAATTATGTAGTCATTCGATGTTAGTTGATGTTAATTCCGTTGATAAGACTTCTCGTTTAGATGCAAAAGCTTCTCAAATAATAAATATTATTATAATTACTGCAACAAGAGAAATTAGCGAACCGATTGATGAAACGGTATTTCATAGCGTATATGCATCAGGGTAATCTGAATATCGTCGTGGTATTCCGGCTAATCCTAAAAAATGTTGTGGGAAGAAAGTTAAGTTTACACCAATGAATATAACCCCAAAATGGATTTTTGATCAAGTTGAGTGAAGTGTATATCCTGAAAATAGTGGAAATCAGTGTACAAATCCTCCTATAATAGCAAATACAGCACCTATTGATAAAACATAGTGGAAATGGGCTACTACGTAATATGTATCATGCAGAACAATATCTAAAGATGAATTAGCTAGCACGATTCCTGTAAGGCCCCCTACTGTAAATAAAAAAATAAAACCTAAAGCTCATAGCATTGCTGCATCTCATTTAATTGCTCCGCCGTGTATAGTTGCTAATCAGCTAAATACTTTTACACCAGTTGGGATGGCAATAATTATTGTAGCGGATGTAAAATATGCTCGTGTATCAACATTTAAATCTACTGTAAATATATGATGTGCCCATACGATAAACCCTAGAAGCCCGATAGATATTATAGCTCATACTATTCCTATGTAACCAAATGGTTCTTTTTTTGCAGAATAATAAGTCACAATATGTGAAATTATTCCAAATCCGGGTAAGATTAAGATATATACTTCTGGGTGCCCAAAAAATCAAAATAGATGTTGATAAAGTACAGGGTCACCCCCTCCGGCGGGATCAAAGAATGTTGTGTTTAAGTTTCGATCTGTCAGCAGTATTGTAATTCCCGCTGCTAAAACCGGAAGAGAAAGTAATAGAAGAACTGCTGTAATTAATACTGATCAAACAAATAAAGGGGTTTGATATTGTGATATTGATGCGGGTTTTATATTAATTGAGGTTGTAATAAAATTAATTGCACCCAGGATAGATGAAACACCTGCTAAATGAAGTGAAAAAATTGTTAAATCGACTGAGGCCCCGGCATGGGCTAGGTTCCCTGCAAGTGGGGGATATACAGTTCATCCCGTTCCAGCTCCTGCCTCAACTCCAGAGGATGCTAATAGAAGGAGGAATGAAGGAGGAAGAAGCCAAAAGCTTATATTGTTTATACGGGGGAAGGCCATATCTGGTGCACCAATTATTAATGGTACTAATCAGTTTCCGAATCCCCCGATTATTACAGGTATTACTATAAAAAAAATTATTACAAATGCGTGTGCTGTTACAATAACATTATAGATTTGATCATCCCCTAGTAGGGCTCCTGGTTGGCTTAATTCTGCTCGGATTAGAAGGCTTAATGCAGTGCCAACTATCCCGGCTCAAGCACCAAATACTAAATAAAGGGTGCCAATATCTTTATGATTTGTAGAAAATAATCATCGAGTAATTATCACAGGTAAAATGGCCGAATAGGTGCAGAGTTGTAGCCTCTGTTATAAAGGTTTAAATCCTTTTTTTATCAAGCCTTGTAATGTATAGCATATAAAATTGCAAATTTTAAAGAACGACTTAATTCTCGTCGGGGCTTCTCCCGCTTCCCCCCCCCCAGCGGGAGAAGCTAGGAAAAGTAGATTAAAGCTTGTTGATTTTAGCGTTTAGCTGTTAACTAAAAATTTGTAGGATAAAAGCCTTCTAATCTAGAAAGGCCTTAGCTTAATTAAAGTGTTTGATTTGCATTCATTTAATGTGGGGTAAAATCCTGCAGGTCTTATACAAGGATTAGAAGGTTTAAACTTCTACTTAAGGCTTTGAAGGTCTTTAGTCTGATTATCTTAAATCCTTAGTTTAAAATATTAATTAATGTTGGGGTAATCGGAAGTATTAATGTAGATAGGATAATTGTTATTGATAGAAATATTTGATTTTTATTATTTTGTCGTCAAATTGAGAAAGTGTTTGAGATATTAGGGGAAGTTGTTAGAGAGATTGAATATGATATTCGAAGATAAAAAAATAAGCTTAATAGTGATGATAGAGCAATAATTGTTGTAATAGCAATTAAATTTTGTTTAGTCATTTCTTGAATAATTAATCATTTTGGTATAAATCCGGTTGTTGGTGGGAGACCGCCTAATGATATTAATACAATTATTATTGATGCAGCTATTACTGGGTTCTTTAATCATGATATAGCTATTTTATTAATAGTAGTTGATATTATATTCATAAATATTAAAAATATTACGGTAGTTATTGTTATATATACAGCTAGGTTTAGTAGGGTTAAGGAAGGTATAAAACATAAGACTAATGTTATTCAACCAAGATGTGCAATTGATGAATAAGCTATAATTTTTCGGAGTTGGGTTTGATTTAGTCCTCCTCATCCTCCAATAGTGGTGGATAAAATAGCTATTACAATTAATAAGTTTGTGTTTAATTGTGGATAAATTTGAATTATAAGAATTATTGGTGCAATTTTTTGTCATGTTGATAAAATTAAACATGTAAGTAGATTTAATCCTTGTAAAACATCAGGGAATCATATATGGAACGGTGCAATTCCTAGTTTTATTGCTAGTCCGATTGTAAGTATAGTGGTTGAAATTGGGTGTGATATATTAGTAATTTCTCATTCCCCTATAAACCATGCATTTATTGTTGATGAAAATAAGATTATTGCTGAAGCTAGTGCTTGTATTAAAAAATATTTCGTAGCTGCTTCTGTTGCTCGTGGGTGGTGGGTTTTTGTTATTAAGGGAATAATAGCTAATGTATTTAATTCTAATCCTATTCATGCTATAAATCAATGATTGCTAGCTAGTGTTAATATGGTTCCTGTTGCTAAGCTTGAAATAATAATAGATAATGCATATGGGCTCATTAGTAAAAGAAGGGGTTTAACCAACATATTTGGGGTATGGGCCCAAAAGCTTATTTAGCTTATTTTACTTATAAAAAATGGTGTAAAGGGTGCACAAGGGGTTTTGATCCTCTGGGTATAGGTTCAAATCCTATTTTTTTAAGATATGAGAGGGTTTGAACCTCTATTTTTTACTCTATCAAAGTAATCCCTATCTTTCGGGCACGTATCTTATTATATTGGTGGGTTTCCGTATATAAAAATTGGTAATGAGATGTGAAGAAGGGTTATAGCTAGTGTTAATGGTAAAAAATTTTTTCAAATTAAATGTATTAATTGATCATATCGAAATCGTGGATATGATGCTCGAATTCATAAGAATAAGATTGATAATGTTGTCGCTTTTAAAATAAGTAGTATTGTTGAGAGTTCTGGTTGTGATAGATTGTTAGTTGTTCCTAGGAATAAGATTGTTGATAGTGTATTTATAAGAAGAATATTTGAATATTCTGCTAAGAAAAATAAGGCAAAAGGACCTCCTGCATATTCTACGTTAAATCCTGAAACTAATTCTGATTCACCTTCTGTTAAATCAAATGGGGCTCGGTTAGTTTCAGCAAGTGTAGAAATAAATCATATTGCTGCTATAGGTCAGGCCGGAATAATAAATCATATAAATTCTTGTGTTAAGTTAAAGTTATTTAGGTTAAAGTTACCTGTTATTAAAACTAAACATAGAATAATTAAACCTAATGTAACTTCATATGAAATTGTTTGTGCTACTGCTCGTAATGCCCCAATTAGTGCATATTTGGAATTTGAGGCTCAACCTGAGCCTAAGATAGAATATACAGTTAAGCTTGATAAAGCAAGTAAAAATAGAATTGTTAGATTTAGATTTGATATGGTAAAGGGTATTGGGAGTGGTATCCAAATTGCTAGTGATAAAGTTAGGGCTATTATTGGTATTAGTATAAATAGAATTTGTGAGGAAGTAGAGGGGCGAATTGGTTCTTTAATAAATAGTTTTAAGCCATCAGCAATTGGTTGAAGCAGACCAATTGGGCCTACAATATTAGGTCCTTTTCGAAGTTGTATATATCCTAAAACTTTACGTTCTACTAAAGTTAAAAATGCTACAGCTAATAGTACTGGAATAATATATATTAGAGGATTAATGAATTGGGTTACAAAATAGGTCATAGCTTAAGAGAGGATTTGAACCTCTGGTAGAAAGATTTTAGATCTTTTGCTATTACCGAACTCTGCCACTCAAGCAAGCCTTTATATTAGGCTGTATTGTCTACAGTCTATTTTAGTTGTTTTCAATAGTTGTTATGGGCTTAATATTTCATTGGCCCAACTTCCCCGGCCCTTTCGTACTAGGGGAAGTTAAACATAGATAGAAACTGACCTGGATTACTCCGGTCTGAACTCAGATCACGTAGGACTTTAATCGTTGAACAAACGAACCTTTAATAGCTGCTGCACCATTTGGGTGTCCTGATCCAACATCGAGGTCGTAAACCTACTCGTCGATAAGAACTCTTGGAGAAGATTGCGCTGTTATCCCTAGGGTAACTTGGTTCGTTGATCAATTATTGGGTCAATATGTTAGATTTTTCTATTTTGTGAAGTGTCCTTCTATAAATCTCATCTCGGAAGTTTTTCTTTATTCCGTGGTCGCCCCAACCTAAAATTTTTATTAATATATAAAAGTATAAGGTTTTCCCTTAGGATAATATAAAATTATAGTTAAGTAAAATTTAAAGCTCCATAGGGTCTTCTCGTCTTATGGTATCATTCCCGCTTCTGCACGGGGAGATTAGTTTCACTGATTTATTTAAAGAGACAGTTAGACTCTCGTTTTGCCATTCATACAGGTCTTTAATTAAAAGACAGGTGATTACGCTACCTTTGCACGGTCATGATACCGCGGCCGTTAAACTAATGTCACTGGGCAGGCAGGGCCTCTTATACTTAATATGCAAGAGGTGATGTTTTTGGTAAACAGGCGAAGTCTTTGATTGCCGAGTTCCTTTTTAAATTTTTAATCTTTCTTTTGTACCCCTGTGTTGGTTTAACGTAAGTATTTATATTTTTCTAAGTTTGCATTATTTTAACGTTAATTATCAGTGAGTTTTTCGTTCTGATGTACACATGTACATAGAGATAAATTCTTGTTACTAGTTCTAGCATAGGCACATCTATGATATAGATTGGCTCAATACATATAATGAATTTTGATTGTTTAATGGGATAATAAGGTTTTATTAAGTTGAGCTGTGACGCTTTCATTACTGATGGCTGCTTTTAGGCCAACAATTTTAATTTCTTTTAATAATATAATCTTTATTCATTATCTAGGTTGTTTCCTTTATTAATAAAGCTGTACCTTTATTAATTAGCTTAAAAATATTATTTGTTTCTTTTTGTGTTTAAAAAATATTTAAAGTTGAATTTAAGTTCATTTCTTGAGCAACCAGCTATCACTAAGCTCGTTAGGCTTTTCACCACTACTTAAAAGTCATCCCACTATTTTGCCACATAGACGGGTTAACACTTATATGTTGCTTTAAAGTAGCTCGCTTAGTTTCGGGGAGGTTAACTTTATTCTTTTTGCTAAGTTTTACTTGCTAGACCATTATGCAAAAGGTAGAAGGTATAATCTTTTCTTTTATTTGTTTTATTATTTATTTCATTTCTATTTCATATTTCCTTTGCAGTACTATTTCTATAGCTCTATTTTTAATTTCTTTCTCCAATACTTAAGTTTTTAAATGTTTTAGTTTTAGTATATTTAGGTGTTAGGTAATTAGGCTATAATTTCTACTCAATCTGACTTGGTTTTATCAAGTATTTTCTTAGTGTAAGTAAGATGCTTTTATTTAAGCTACGGGTTGAATCCAAGTTCACCTTCCGGTAAACTTACCATGTTACGACTTTCCTCTTCTTTGTTTTATTAGGTTAGTTAATTACTTAAATATAGATGTTGAAGAGGGTGACGGGCGGTGTGTGCGCGCTCTATAGCCAAATTTAAAAAGAACACTCTTATTTCTTTTTACTGCTAAATCCTCCTTCCAACTTTTTTTCATTTGGTTTTTCGTTTTTTCTAAAAGAAAATGTAGCCCATTTCTTCCCACCCCATGTGCTACACCTTGACCTGACGTTTTTATGTTTATCATTTTGCTTACTTGTTTTCCCTTAAAGGGTAAGCTGACGGCGGCGGTATATAGGCTGTTTTGCAATGGGTGGTGAGGTTTATTGGGGGTTATCAATTATAGAACAGGCTCCTCTAGGTGGGTGTAGAGCACCGCCAAGTCCTTTGAGTTTTAAGCTATTGCTCGTAGTACTCCGGCGGAAAGATCAAAGTTTATGGCTAGGCATAGTGGGGTATCTAATCCCAGTTTGTGTCATAGCTTTCGCGGCTTCAATATTTTTAATTTATTAGTATTACTTTCGTTGTTGATTTTAGATTTAACTATTGCGTATAACGGCTTAGTTAATTTTTTAAACTATTGTATAAAAAATTTTCATTTAACCGCTCTTTGAGCCGTTGTTAATTAATTTGGGTTTCTCGTATAACCGCGGTGGCTGGCACGAGATTAACCAACTCTTTAGATTATTACTGGTTCAAGCTGTCGCTTATTTTTCAATGTTTATCACTGCTGGATCCCCTTGTGGGTGTGGCTTAGCAAGATGTAATGGGCGTATGCTGATATCAGCTCCTTAGTTTATTATTAGTAAATTTAGGGCATTTTCACCGGGGTGCAGATACTTGCATGTGTAAATATAATCATAATTAATAGTAAGATTAGGACCAAATCTTTGTGTTTATGAGATGTTTTAAGATCTATCTTGGCATTTTCAGTGTCACACTTTTATTTAAGCTACATTAAC
>NW_027182520.1:600000-836489 GCF_040938575.1 Ambystoma mexicanum | reverse complement strand
TGCAGCAGGGCAAACTCCTGTCACAGAGAATGGGCACAACCACACTGCAAGCTTCATTCACACATGGTTCTGGCTTCCGACAGCAAAGCAAGCCTCCTACATTGCACATACTGCACTGTAAAGCGTTAGTCTTTGGACAGCAGAGCTATCCCTCTGCATCACACATACTGGACACCCTGAAGGGCCTCCTCCAGATTGAATTGTTACTGGATCGCCGTCCTATCCCCTGCCCCAAACCTCTCCCATTGACTGTCAGCATGCTTCTCCTTACCTTCCTGCAGATACAGCACCCCTCTAGGCCTAACGGATGGCACACCAAGCTTCACGGGGCACTTTAAGGTATTCAGTCTCCACCTTTTATCTGTCCTGCTCCTCATTTCACCACGAAGAACCACTGGCAGTATTTCAACATCATTTTGAAACTGAAGTTAAGGAACAGCTACAAAACCAGGGGAATGGCGCGGCAGGGGATTTCATTCCATTTCATTCTGTCCTTTGGCTGTGTGCGCAGTGTCAGAAGAGTTGAGGACTGCAGAAGACACTGGAATAGATTTCTGGGCGAAAGCGCCAGAGATTCTGGCCCCCGCCCCGATCGCCTTACGAACGCCTTACAAACGCCTGGCGGGCTTTGCCCTGGCGGGCAAATGTCTGAGTTGGACACTCAGCGCAGTACCTGAGCAAATTAGAGTGAGGTTTCACTCAGGGACAAGCCTGCCAACCTATGTACTATGGCAGCTGAATGGGGCATGGGGTCATCATGTCTCAGGGATCTGCTTCTCTTATCCAAAACATCTTGCCTCCCATCAGCCTTAGCCCCTAGCATATGGTAATGAGTGGAGTCTCTACACTTCCCCGTTGCACATTTGTCAATTCCAGAGCTCTGTGGCAGACAGGGTAAATGTATCTATGTGTGTGAGAGAGAGGGAGCCAGAGAGAGAGAGAGAGAGAGAGAGAGGGGGGGAGCAGGCTCTGACAGTCACAATGAGAGAAAAGTTAAGTTGCATCCCCTCAAGCACTCCCCTGCACCCATCAACACAACAGCAAAGTTAGCTTGCATGTTCCCCGCTCTCCCCACTAACCTCAACCCTCCTCTCTTTCAGGACTTGCAGAGTGCCTAGAGACCCTGGAAATGATGGCAGCGGAGCATGGTACAAACACAAATATCAAAATAGAACTATTCCCCTACTGTCTACAAAACCAAGGAACTACTTCACCTTTGTTTTTTCCACTTCACATTACAAGAGAAAGACGTCCTTCGTTGGGCCTTTTTACGCACTACCATTCGGTCTACACATTTCATCCTGTTGAGTCTCCCAGTCGGCAAGAGCTATATATTTGGGTGGGTGATCCCAATGAAGTCAATGGAAATAGAGAAGGTGTTAGAACGGTGATGATTGTTTGCTGCAAGTGTCTTCCCCTTGAAGTCCAGGGATATCATGGCCTTGACTAGGGGGTGGTCGAAACGGCCGATAATTTGCTCAGCAGAAAAAATGCAGAATTCTGGGCAAATTCTGCCACTTCGCCTGCTCTGCCCACAGAGAGAAATGCCAATTTCAGGCTTTTCTCCCTGAAATTCTGTTTTTTATGGAAATGTTGTTTTTTGGTGGCCACAAGAAGTTTCAGACTAAAAACAGATAGTTTGTGAAAAAAACACCATTTCAGATGGTTTGCCAGAAGACATTTATTTTTTCCATGAAATTTTGTTTTAGCAGTCAAAAACATGATACTTCAGGGAAAGAACACATTTCAGGAAGCAAAATCTGCATAGAAAATTGGCACAAGAGCTAAAAAATGTCCCTGCAGGCAGAACAGAGCTGGAGGCGAATTTAGGCAATGTCGTTCCACCAGTAGTGAGGGTAACTTTGCCCACCCCTAGCCTTGACTAGGGACTGAAAATGAATCTACAGGGACTGGCCACAAAGTCCAGATGAGGGTGTGTTAAGAGCTATGCTTTTTCCTTTCTTATTGGTGCTTTTGTTTTCACACCTTAACCTACCTTTCTTCAGTGCAGTGTCTGGGCCCTGTTTTTCACATGTTCTGTTTTTGAGCCCAGTCACAGGCCTCAGAGAAGGCCAGTGCCCTTTGAGGCCTGAATGCTTCCTCCGCCAGTAGCAGGGCCCCAGGGCTTCTGACAGCAGCAGGGGCCCTGTGAGGAGTGGCCTCGAGCGATCGGGTGGGCTCAGCTGAGCCACCTCCACTGGCCTGGGTCCTGTTCCTGGGGCTCCCAGCTCTGTCTGCCTTGACCTCTCCATGCCCCCTGCTCCAGGGCTCACCTGCTGCCGTCGCCGTGCCAACGGAACCCTCAGGCTGGGCAGAGCATTGTGAAATGACAGCCTCCCCTCCCCCGCCGCTGGGGCCTGGGCCCAGGGGCTGGGAGCTTGCAAGGCAAAGGCACACCTCAGCTCAGCTTCTCTGAGCTGCTCCAGAGCTCGACCCCCCGGGCCCCGGGGCCCCAGGGCTGGGGCTCAGAGCAGGAAAGGGCGTTTTATTGGAATGTCCTTTCCTTCTTGATGACTCCTACAAACCATTTTAAGCTCTGTACATATACAAAAGCAACATGTGTCATGCCATTTGGGACATGCTGTTCACATGTCTAGCTCACTAAAACCCTCCTCAGCATATTTCCGAGGCATCAAGGATGAACAGGAACAGTGCACGACCCCGACAAATCTGCTTCACTGTCCCAGCTTTAACAGACATCTGAGTGTCACACTACATGGCAGGTCCTGCCAGGGCAACAGCAGGGGAAGCTTCACTCACACAGTGCTACAGCATGGGCTTCCCTCCTAGTGAACGGGTGCAGCAGGGCAAACTCCTGTCACAGAGAATGGGCACAACCACACTGCAAGCTTCATTCACACATGGTCTGGCTTCCGACAGCAAAGCAAGCCTCCTACATTGCACATACTGCACTGTAAAGCGTTAGTCTTTGGACAGCAGAGCTATCCCTCTGCATCACACATACTGGACACCCTGAAGGGCCTCCTCCAGATTGAATTGTTACTGGATCGCCGTCCTATCCCCCTGCCCCAAACCTCTCCCATTGACTGTCAGCATGCTTCTCCTTACCTTCCTGCAGATACAGCACCCCTCTAGGCCTAACGGATGGCACACCAAGCTTCACGGGGCACTTTAAGGTATTCAGTCTCCACCTTTTATCTGTCCTGCTCCTCATTTCACCACGAAGAACCACTGGCAGTATTTCAACATCATTTTGAAACTGAAGTTATGGAACAGCTACAAAACCAGGGGAATGGCGCGGCAGGGGATTTCATTCCATTTCATTCTGTCCTTTGGCTGTGTGCGCAGTGTCAGAAGAGTTTGAGGACTGCAGAAGACACTGGAATAGATTTCTGGGCGAAAGCGCCAGAGATTCTGGCCCCCGCCCCGATCGCCTTACGAACGCCTTACAAACGCCTGGCGGGCTTTGCCCTGGCGGGCAAATGTCTGAGTTGGACACTCAGCGCAGTACCTGAGCAAATTAGAGTGAGGTTTCACTCAGGGACAAGCCTGCCAACCTATGTACTATGGCAGCTGAATGGGGGCATGGGGTCCTCATGTCTCAGGGATCTGCTTCTCTTATCCAAAACATCTTGCCTCCCATCAGCCTTAGCCCCTAGCATATGGTAATGAGTGGAGTCTCTACACTTCCCCGTTGCACATTTGTCAATTCCCAGAGCTCTGTGGCAGACAGGGTAAATGTATCTATGTGTGTGAGAGAGAGGGAGCCAGAGAGAGAGAGAGAGAGAGAGAGAGGGGGGGAGCAGGCTCTGACAGTCACAATGAGAGAAAAGTTAAGTTGCATCCCTCAAGCACTCCCCTGCACCCATCAACACAACAGCAAAGTTAGCTTGCATGTTCCCCGCTCTCCCCACTAACCTCAACCCTCCTCTCTTTCAGGACTTGCAGAGTGCCTAGAGACCCTGGAAATGATGGCAGCGGAGCATGGTACAAACACAAATATCAAAATAGAACTATTCCCCTACTGTCTACAAAACCAAGGAACTACTTCACCTTTGTTTTTTCCACTTCACATTACAAGAGAAAGACGTCCTTCGTTGGGCCTTTTTACGCACTACCATTCGGTCTACACATTTCATCCTGTTGAGTCTCCCAGTCGGCAAGAGCTATATATTTGGGTGGGTGATCCCAATGAAGTCAATGGAAATAGAGAAGGTGTTAGAACGGTGATGATTGTTTGCTGCAAGTGTCTTCCCCTTGAAGTCCAGGGATATCATGGCCTTGACTAGGGGGTGGTCGAAACGGCCGATAATTTGCTCAGCAGAAAAAATGCAGAATTCTGGGCAAATTCTGCCACTTCGCCTGCTCTGCCCACAGAGAGAAAATGCCAATTTCAGGCTTTTTCTCCCTGAAATTCTGTTTTTTATGGGAAATGTTGTTTTTTGGTGGCCACAAGAAGTTTCAGACTAAAAACAGATAGTTTGTGAAAAAAACACCATTTCAGATGGTTTGCCAGAAGACATTTATTTTTTCCATGAAATTTTGTTTTAGCAGTCAAAAACATGATACTTCAGGGAAAGAACACATTTCAGGAAGCAAAATCTGCATAGAAAATTGGCACAAGAGCTAAAAAATGTCCCTGCAGGCAGAACAGAGCTGGAGGCGAATTTAGGCAATGTCGTTCCACCAGTAGTGAGGGTAACTTTGCCCACCCCTAGCCTTGACTAGGGGACTGAAAATGAATCTACAGGGACTGGCCACAAAGTCCAGATGAGGGTGTGTTAAGAGCTATGCTTTTTCCTTTCTTATTGGTGCTTTTGTTTTCACACCTTAACCTACCTTTCTTCAGTGCAGTGTCTGGGCCCTGTTTTTCACATGTTCTGTTTTTGAGCCCAGTCACAGGCCTCAGAGAAGGCCAGTGCCCTTTGAGGCCTGAATGCTTCCTCCGCCAGTAGCAGGGCCCCAGGGCTTCTGACAGCAGCAGGGGCCCTGTGAGGAGTGGCCTCGAGCGATCGGGTGGGCTCAGCTGAGCCACCTCCACTGGCCTGGGTCCTGTTCCTGGGGCTCCCAGCTCTGTCTGCCTTGACCTCTCCATGCCCCCTGCTCCAGGGCTCACCTGCTGCCGTCGCCGTGCCAACGGAACCCTCAGGCTGGGCAGAGCATTGTGAAATGACAGCCTCCCCTCCCCCGCCGCTGGGGCCTGGGCCCAGGGCTGGGAGCTTGCAAGGCAAAGGCACACCTCAGCTCAGCTTCTCCTGAGCTGCTCCAGAGCTCGACCCCCCGGGGCCCCGGGGCCCCAGGGCTGGGGCTCAGAGCAGGAAAGGGCGTTTTATTGGAATGTCCTTTCCTTCTTGATGACTCCTACAAACCATTTTAAGCTCTGTACATATACAAAAGCAACATGTGTCATGCCATTTGGGACATGCTGTTCACATGTCTAGCTCCACTAAAACCCTCCTCAGCATATTTCCGAGGCATCAAGGATGAACCAGGAACAGTGCACGACCCCGACAAATCTGCTTCACTGTCCCAGCTTTAACAGACATCTGAGTGTCACACTACATGGCAGGTCCTGCCAGGGCAACAGCAGGGGAAGCTTCACTCACACAGTGCTACAGCATGGGCTTCCCTCCTAGTGAACGGGTGCAGCAGGGCAAACTCCTGTCACAGAGAATGGGCACAACCACACTGCAAGCTTCATTCACACATGGTCTGGCTTCCGACAGCAAAGCAAGCCTCCTACATTGCACATACTGCACTGTAAAGCGTTAGTCTTTGGACAGCAGAGCTATCCCTCTGCATCACACATACTGGACACCCTGAAGGGCCTCCTCCAGATTGAATTGTTACTGGATCGCCGTCCTATCCCCCTGCCCCAAACCTCTCCCATTGACTGTCAGCATGCTTCTCCTTACCTTCCTGCAGATACAGCACCCCTCTAGGCCTAACGGATGGCACACCAAGCTTCACGGGGCACTTTAAGGTATTCAGTCTCCACCTTTTATCTGTCCTGCTCCTCATTTCACCACGAAGAACCACTGGCAGTATTTCAACATCATTTTGAAACTGAAGTTATGGAACAGCTACAAAACCAGGGGAATGGCGCGGCAGGGGATTTCATTCCATTTCATTCTGTCCTTTGGCTGTGTGCGCAGTGTCAGAAGAGTTTGAGGACTGCAGAAGACACTGGAATAGATTTCTGGGCGAAAGCGCCAGAGATTCTGGCCCCCGCCCCGATCGCCTTACGAACGCCTTACAAACGCCTGGCGGGCTTTGCCCTGGCGGGCAAATGTCTGAGTTGGACACTCAGCGCAGTACCTGAGCAAATTAGAGTGAGGTTTCACTCAGGGACAAGCCTGCCAACCTATGTACTATGGCAGCTGAATGGGGGCATGGGGTCCTCATGTCTCAGGGATCTGCTTCTCTTATCCAAAACATCTTGCCTCCCATCAGCCTTAGCCCCTAGCATATGGTAATGAGTGGAGTCTCTACACTTCCCCGTTGCACATTTGTCAATTCCCAGAGCTCTGTGGCAGACAGGGTAAATGTATCTATGTGTGTGAGAGAGAGGGAGCCAGAGAGAGAGAGAGAGAGAGAGAGAGGGGGGGAGCAGGCTCTGACAGTCACAATGAGAGAAAAGTTAAGTTGCATCCCCTCAAGCACTCCCCTGCACCCATCAACACAACAGCAAAGTTAGCTTGCATGTTCCCCGCTCTCCCCACTAACCTCAACCCTCCTCTCTTTCAGGACTTGCAGAGTGCCTAGAGACCCTGGAAATGATGGCAGCGGAGCATGGTACAAACACAAATATCAAAATAGAACTATTCCCCTACTGTCTACAAAACCAAGGAACTACTTCACCTTTGTTTTTTCCACTTCACATTACAAGAGAAAGACGTCCTTCGTTGGGCCTTTTTACGCACTACCATTCGGTCTACACATTTCATCCTGTTGAGTCTCCCAGTCGGCAAGAGCTATATATTTGGGTGGGTGATCCCAATGAAGTCAATGGAAATAGAGAAGGTGTTAGAACGGTGATGATTGTTTGCTGCAAGTGTCTTCCCCTTGAAGTCCAGGGATATCATGGCCTTGACTAGGGGGTGGTCGAAACGGCCGATAATTTGCTCAGCAGAAAAAATGCAGAATTCTGGGCAAATTCTGCCACTTCGCCTGCTCTGCCCACAGAGAGAAAATGCCAATTTCAGGCTTTTTCTCCCTGAAATTCTGTTTTTTATGGGAAATGTTGTTTTTTGGTGGCCACAAGAAGTTTCAGACTAAAAACAGATAGTTTGTGAAAAAAACACCATTTCAGATGGTTTGCCAGAAGACATTTATTTTTTCCATGAAATTTTGTTTTAGCAGTCAAAAACATGATACTTCAGGGAAAGAACACATTTCAGGAAGCAAAATCTGCATAGAAAATTGGCACAAGAGCTAAAAAATGTCCCTGCAGGCAGAACAGAGCTGGAGGCGAATTTAGGCAATGTCGTTCCACCAGTAGTGAGGGTAACTTTGCCCACCCCTAGCCTTGACTAGGGGACTGAAAATGAATCTACAGGGACTGGCCACAAAGTCCAGATGAGGGTGTGTTAAGAGCTATGCTTTTTCCTTTCTTATTGGTGCTTTTGTTTTCACACCTTAACCTACCTTTCTTCAGTGCAGTGTCTGGGCCCTGTTTTTCACATGTTCTGTTTTTGAGCCCAGTCACAGGCCTCAGAGAAGGCCAGTGCCCTTTGAGGCCTGAATGCTTCCTCCGCCAGTAGCAGGGCCCCAGGGCTTCTGACAGCAGCAGGGGCCCTGTGAGGAGTGGCCTCGAGCGATCGGGTGGGCTCAGCTGAGCCACCTCCACTGGCCTGGGTCCTGTTCCTGGGGCTCCCAGCTCTGTCTGCCTTGACCTCTCCATGCCCCCTGCTCCAGGGCTCACCTGCTGCCGTCGCCGTGCCAACGGAACCCTCAGGCTGGGCAGAGCATTGTGAAATGACAGCCTCCCCTCCCCCGCCGCTGGGGCCTGGGCCCAGGGCTGGGAGCTTGCAAGGCAAAGGCACACCTCAGCTCAGCTTCTCCTGAGCTGCTCCAGAGCTCGACCCCCCGGGGCCCCGGGGCCCCAGGGCTGGGGCTCAGAGCAGGAAAGGGCGTTTTATTGGAATGTCCTTTCCTTCTTGATGACTCCTACAAACCATTTTAAGCTCTGTACATATACAAAAGCAACATGTGTCATGCCATTTGGGACATGCTGTTCACATGTCTAGCTCCACTAAAACCCTCCTCAGCATATTTCCGAGGCATCAAGGATGAACCAGGAACAGTGCACGACCCCGACAAATCTGCTTCACTGTCCCAGCTTTAACAGACATCTGAGTGTCACACTACATGGCAGGTCCTGCCAGGGCAACAGCAGGGGAAGCTTCACTCACACAGTGCTACAGCATGGGCTTCCCTCCTAGTGAACGGGTGCAGCAGGGCAAACTCCTGTCACAGAGAATGGGCACAACCACACTGCAAGCTTCATTCACACATGGTCTGGCTTCCGACAGCAAAGCAAGCCTCCTACATTGCACATACTGCACTGTAAAGCGTTAGTCTTTGGACAGCAGAGCTATCCCTCTGCATCACACATACTGGACACCCTGAAGGGCCTCCTCCAGATTGAATTGTTACTGGATCGCCGTCCTATCCCCCTGCCCCAAACCTCTCCCATTGACTGTCAGCATGCTTCTCCTTACCTTCCTGCAGATACAGCACCCCTCTAGGCCTAACGGATGGCACACCAAGCTTCACGGGGCACTTTAAGGTATTCAGTCTCCACCTTTTATCTGTCCTGCTCCTCATTTCACCACGAAGAACCACTGGCAGTATTTCAACATCATTTTGAAACTGAAGTTATGGAACAGCTACAAAACCAGGGGAATGGCGCGGCAGGGGATTTCATTCCATTTCATTCTGTCCTTTGGCTGTGTGCGCAGTGTCAGAAGAGTTTGAGGACTGCAGAAGACACTGGAATAGATTTCTGGGCGAAAGCGCCAGAGATTCTGGCCCCCGCCCCGATCGCCTTACGAACGCCTTACAAACGCCTGGCGGGCTTTGCCCTGGCGGGCAAATGTCTGAGTTGGACACTCAGCGCAGTACCTGAGCAAATTAGAGTGAGGTTTCACTCAGGGACAAGCCTGCCAACCTATGTACTATGGCAGCTGAATGGGGGCATGGGGTCCTCATGTCTCAGGGATCTGCTTCTCTTATCCAAAACATCTTGCCTCCCATCAGCCTTAGCCCCTAGCATATGGTAATGAGTGGAGTCTCTACACTTCCCCGTTGCACATTTGTCAATTCCCAGAGCTCTGTGGCAGACAGGGTAAATGTATCTATGTGTGTGAGAGAGAGGGAGCCAGAGAGAGAGAGAGAGAGAGAGAGAGGGGGGGAGCAGGCTCTGACAGTCACAATGAGAGAAAAGTTAAGTTGCATCCCCTCAAGCACTCCCCTGCACCCATCAACACAACAGCAAAGTTAGCTTGCATGTTCCCCGCTCTCCCCACTAACCTCAACCCTCCTCTCTTTCAGGACTTGCAGAGTGCCTAGAGACCCTGGAAATGATGGCAGCGGAGCATGGTACAAACACAAATATCAAAATAGAACTATTCCCCTACTGTCTACAAAACCAAGGAACTACTTCACCTTTGTTTTTTCCACTTCACATTACAAGAGAAAGACGTCCTTCGTTGGGCCTTTTTACGCACTACCATTCGGTCTACACATTTCATCCTGTTGAGTCTCCCAGTCGGCAAGAGCTATATATTTGGGTGGGTGATCCCAATGAAGTCAATGGAAATAGAGAAGGTGTTAGAACGGTGATGATTGTTTGCTGCAAGTGTCTTCCCCTTGAAGTCCAGGGATATCATGGCCTTGACTAGGGGGTGGTCGAAACGGCCGATAATTTGCTCAGCAGAAAAAATGCAGAATTCTGGGCAAATTCTGCCACTTCGCCTGCTCTGCCCACAGAGAGAAAATGCCAATTTCAGGCTTTTTCTCCCTGAAATTCTGTTTTTTATGGGAAATGTTGTTTTTTGGTGGCCACAAGAAGTTTCAGACTAAAAACAGATAGTTTGTGAAAAAAACACCATTTCAGATGGTTTGCCAGAAGACATTTATTTTTTCCATGAAATTTTGTTTTAGCAGTCAAAAACATGATACTTCAGGGAAAGAACACATTTCAGGAAGCAAAATCTGCATAGAAAATTGGCACAAGAGCTAAAAAATGTCCCTGCAGGCAGAACAGAGCTGGAGGCGAATTTAGGCAATGTCGTTCCACCAGTAGTGAGGGTAACTTTGCCCACCCCTAGCCTTGACTAGGGGACTGAAAATGAATCTACAGGGACTGGCCACAAAGTCCAGATGAGGGTGTGTTAAGAGCTATGCTTTTTCCTTTCTTATTGGTGCTTTTGTTTTCACACCTTAACCTACCTTTCTTCAGTGCAGTGTCTGGGCCCTGTTTTTCACATGTTCTGTTTTTGAGCCCAGTCACAGGCCTCAGAGAAGGCCAGTGCCCTTTGAGGCCTGAATGCTTCCTCCGCCAGTAGCAGGGCCCCAGGGCTTCTGACAGCAGCAGGGGCCCTGTGAGGAGTGGCCTCGAGCGATCGGGTGGGCTCAGCTGAGCCACCTCCACTGGCCTGGGTCCTGTTCCTGGGGCTCCCAGCTCTGTCTGCCTTGACCTCTCCATGCCCCCTGCTCCAGGGCTCACCTGCTGCCGTCGCCGTGCCAACGGAACCCTCAGGCAGGCAGGCAGGCAGAGCATTGTGAAATGACAGCCTCCCCTCCCCCGCCGCTGGGGCCTGGGCCCAGGGCTGGGAGCTTGCAAGGCAAAGGCACACCTCAGCTCAGCTTCTCCTGAGCTGCTCCAGAGCTCGACCCCCCGGGGCCCCGGGGCCCCAGGGCTGGGGCTCAGAGCAGGAAAGGGCGTTTTATTGGAATGTCCTTTCCTTCTTGATGACTCCTACAAACCATTTTAAGCTCTGTACATATACAAAAGCAACATGTGTCATGCCATTTGGGACATGCTGTTCACATGTCTAGCTCCACTAAAACCCTCCTCAGCATATTTCCGAGGCATCAAGGATGAACCAGGAACAGTGCACGACCCCGACAAATCTGCTTCACTGTCCCAGCTTTAACAGACATCTGAGTGTCACACTACATGGCAGGTCCTGCCAGGGCAACAGCAGGGGAAGCTTCACTCACACAGTGCTACAGCATGGGCTTCCCTCCTAGTGAACGGGTGCAGCAGGGCAAACTCCTGTCACAGAGAATGGGCACAACCACACTGCAAGCTTCATTCACACATGGTCTGGCTTCCGACAGCAAAGCAAGCCTCCTACATTGCACATACTGCACTGTAAAGCGTTAGTCTTTGGACAGCAGAGCTATCCCTCTGCATCACACATACTGGACACCCTGAAGGGCCTCCTCCAGATTGAATTGTTACTGGATCGCCGTCCTATCCCCCTGCCCCAAACCTCTCCCATTGACTGTCAGCATGCTTCTCCTTACCTTCCTGCAGATACAGCACCCCTCTAGGCCTAACGGATGGCACACCAAGCTTCACGGGGCACTTTAAGGTATTCAGTCTCCACCTTTTATCTGTCCTGCTCCTCATTTCACCACGAAGAACCACTGGCAGTATTTCAACATCATTTTGAAACTGAAGTTATGGAACAGCTACAAAACCAGGGGAATGGCGCGGCAGGGGATTTCATTCCATTTCATTCTGTCCTTTGGCTGTGTGCGCAGTGTCAGAAGAGTTTGAGGACTGCAGAAGACACTGGAATAGATTTCTGGGCGAAAGCGCCAGAGATTCTGGCCCCCGCCCCGATCGCCTTACGAACGCCTTACAAACGCCTGGCGGGCTTTGCCCTGGCGGGCAAATGTCTGAGTTGGACACTCAGCGCAGTACCTGAGCAAATTAGAGTGAGGTTTCACTCAGGGACAAGCCTGCCAACCTATGTACTATGGCAGCTGAATGGGGGCATGGGGTCCTCATGTCTCAGGGATCTGCTTCTCTTATCCAAAACATCTTGCCTCCCATCAGCCTTAGCCCCTAGCATATGGTAATGAGTGGAGTCTCTACACTTCCCCGTTGCACATTTGTCAATTCCCAGAGCTCTGTGGCAGACAGGGTAAATGTATCTATGTGTGTGAGAGAGAGGGAGCCAGAGAGAGAGAGAGAGAGAGAGAGAGGGGGGGAGCAGGCTCTGACAGTCACAATGAGAGAAAAGTTAAGTTGCATCCCCTCAAGCACTCCCCTGCACCCATCAACACAACAGCAAAGTTAGCTTGCATGTTCCCCGCTCTCCCCACTAACCTCAACCCTCCTCTCTTTCAGGACTTGCAGAGTGCCTAGAGACCCTGGAAATGATGGCAGCGGAGCATGGTACAAACACAAATATCAAAATAGAACTATTCCCCTACTGTCTACAAAACCAAGGAACTACTTCACCTTTGTTTTTTCCACTTCACATTACAAGAGAAAGACGTCCTTCGTTGGGCCTTTTTACGCACTACCATTCGGTCTACACATTTCATCCTGTTGAGTCTCCCAGTCGGCAAGAGCTATATATTTGGGTGGGTGATCCCAATGAAGTCAATGGAAATAGAGAAGGTGTTAGAACGGTGATGATTGTTTGCTGCAAGTGTCTTCCCCTTGAAGTCCAGGGATATCATGGCCTTGACTAGGGGGTGGTCGAAACGGCCGATAATTTGCTCAGCAGAAAAAATGCAGAATTCTGGGCAAATTCTGCCACTTCGCCTGCTCTGCCCACAGAGAGAAAATGCCAATTTCAGGCTTTTTCTCCCTGAAATTCTGTTTTTTATGGGAAATGTTGTTTTTTGGTGGCCACAAGAAGTTTCAGACTAAAAACAGATAGTTTGTGAAAAAAACACCATTTCAGATGGTTTGCCAGAAGACATTTATTTTTTCCATGAAATTTTGTTTTAGCAGTCAAAAACATGATACTTCAGGGAAAGAACACATTTCAGGAAGCAAAATCTGCATAGAAAATTGGCACAAGAGCTAAAAAATGTCCCTGCAGGCAGAACAGAGCTGGAGGCGAATTTAGGCAATGTCGTTCCACCAGTAGTGAGGGTAACTTTGCCCACCCCTAGCCTTGACTAGGGGACTGAAAATGAATCTACAGGGACTGGCCACAAAGTCCAGATGAGGGTGTGTTAAGAGCTATGCTTTTTCCTTTCTTATTGGTGCTTTTGTTTTCACACCTTAACCTACCTTTCTTCAGTGCAGTGTCTGGGCCCTGTTTTTCACATGTTCTGTTTTTGAGCCCAGTCACAGGCCTCAGAGAAGGCCAGTGCCCTTTGAGGCCTGAATGCTTCCTCCGCCAGTAGCAGGGCCCCAGGGCTTCTGACAGCAGCAGGGGCCCTGTGAGGAGTGGCCTCGAGCGATCGGGTGGGCTCAGCTGAGCCACCTCCACTGGCCTGGGTCCTGTTCCTGGGGCTCCCAGCTCTGTCTGCCTTGACCTCTCCATGCCCCCTGCTCCAGGGCTCACCTGCTGCCGTCGCCGTGCCAACGGAACCCTCAGGCTGGGCAGAGCATTGTGAAATGACAGCCTCCCCTCCCCCGCCGCTGGGGCCTGGGCCCAGGGCTGGGAGCTTGCAAGGCAAAGGCACACCTCAGCTCAGCTTCTCCTGAGCTGCTCCAGAGCTCGACCCCCCGGGGCCCCGGGGCCCCAGGGCTGGGGCTCAGAGCAGGAAAGGGCGTTTTATTGGAATGTCCTTTCCTTCTTGATGACTCCTACAAACCATTTTAAGCTCTGTACATATACAAAAGCAACATGTGTCATGCCATTTGGGACATGCTGTTCACATGTCTAGCTCCACTAAAACCCTCCTCAGCATATTTCCGAGGCATCAAGGATGAACCAGGAACAGTGCACGACCCCGACAAATCTGCTTCACTGTCCCAGCTTTAACAGACATCTGAGTGTCACACTACATGGCAGGTCCTGCCAGGGCAACAGCAGGGGAAGCTTCACTCACACAGTGCTACAGCATGGGCTTCCCTCCTAGTGAACGGGTGCAGCAGGGCAAACTCCTGTCACAGAGAATGGGCACAACCACACTGCAAGCTTCATTCACACATGGTCTGGCTTCCGACAGCAAAGCAAGCCTCCTACATTGCACATACTGCACTGTAAAGCGTTAGTCTTTGGACAGCAGAGCTATCCCTCTGCATCACACATACTGGACACCCTGAAGGGCCTCCTCCAGATTGAATTGTTACTGGATCGCCGTCCTATCCCCCTGCCCCAAACCTCTCCCATTGACTGTCAGCATGCTTCTCCTTACCTTCCTGCAGATACAGCACCCCTCTAGGCCTAACGGATGGCACACCAAGCTTCACGGGGCACTTTAAGGTATTCAGTCTCCACCTTTTATCTGTCCTGCTCCTCATTTCACCACGAAGAACCACTGGCAGTATTTCAACATCATTTTGAAACTGAAGTTATGGAACAGCTACAAAACCAGGGGAATGGCGCGGCAGGGGATTTCATTCCATTTCATTCTGTCCTTTGGCTGTGTGCGCAGTGTCAGAAGAGTTTGAGGACTGCAGAAGACACTGGAATAGATTTCTGGGCGAAAGCGCCAGAGATTCTGGCCCCCGCCCCGATCGCCTTACGAACGCCTTACAAACGCCTGGCGGGCTTTGCCCTGGCGGGCAAATGTCTGAGTTGGACACTCAGCGCAGTACCTGAGCAAATTAGAGTGAGGTTTCACTCAGGGACAAGCCTGCCAACCTATGTACTATGGCAGCTGAATGGGGGCATGGGGTCCTCATGTCTCAGGGATCTGCTTCTCTTATCCAAAACATCTTGCCTCCCATCAGCCTTAGCCCCTAGCATATGGTAATGAGTGGAGTCTCTACACTTCCCCGTTGCACATTTGTCAATTCCCAGAGCTCTGTGGCAGACAGGGTAAATGTATCTATGTGTGTGAGAGAGAGGGAGCCAGAGAGAGAGAGAGAGAGAGAGAGAGGGGGGGAGCAGGCTCTGACAGTCACAATGAGAGAAAAGTTAAGTTGCATCCCCTCAAGCACTCCCCTGCACCCATCAACACAACAGCAAAGTTAGCTTGCATGTTCCCCGCTCTCCCCACTAACCTCAACCCTCCTCTCTTTCAGGACTTGCAGAGTGCCTAGAGACCCTGGAAATGATGGCAGCGGAGCATGGTACAAACACAAATATCAAAATAGAACTATTCCCCTACTGTCTACAAAACCAAGGAACTACTTCACCTTTGTTTTTTCCACTTCACATTACAAGAGAAAGACGTCCTTCGTTGGGCCTTTTTACGCACTACCATTCGGTCTACACATTTCATCCTGTTGAGTCTCCCAGTCGGCAAGAGCTATATATTTGGGTGGGTGATCCCAATGAAGTCAATGGAAATAGAGAAGGTGTTAGAACGGTGATGATTGTTTGCTGCAAGTGTCTTCCCCTTGAAGTCCAGGGATATCATGGCCTTGACTAGGGGGTGGTCGAAACGGCCGATAATTTGCTCAGCAGAAAAAATGCAGAATTCTGGGCAAATTCTGCCACTTCGCCTGCTCTGCCCACAGAGAGAAAATGCCAATTTCAGGCTTTTTCTCCCTGAAATTCTGTTTTTTATGGGAAATGTTGTTTTTTGGTGGCCACAAGAAGTTTCAGACTAAAAACAGATAGTTTGTGAAAAAAACACCATTTCAGATGGTTTGCCAGAAGACATTTATTTTTTCCATGAAATTTTGTTTTAGCAGTCAAAAACATGATACTTCAGGGAAAGAACACATTTCAGGAAGCAAAATCTGCATAGAAAATTGGCACAAGAGCTAAAAAATGTCCCTGCAGGCAGAACAGAGCTGGAGGCGAATTTAGGCAATGTCGTTCCACCAGTAGTGAGGGTAACTTTGCCCACCCCTAGCCTTGACTAGGGGACTGAAAATGAATCTACAGGGACTGGCCACAAAGTCCAGATGAGGGTGTGTTAAGAGCTATGCTTTTTCCTTTCTTATTGGTGCTTTTGTTTTCACACCTTAACCTACCTTTCTTCAGTGCAGTGTCTGGGCCCTGTTTTTCACATGTTCTGTTTTTGAGCCCAGTCACAGGCCTCAGAGAAGGCCAGTGCCCTTTGAGGCCTGAATGCTTCCTCCGCCAGTAGCAGGGCCCCAGGGCTTCTGACAGCAGCAGGGGCCCTGTGAGGAGTGGCCTCGAGCGATCGGGTGGGCTCAGCTGAGCCACCTCCACTGGCCTGGGTCCTGTTCCTGGGGCTCCCAGCTCTGTCTGCCTTGACCTCTCCATGCCCCCTGCTCCAGGGCTCACCTGCTGCCGTCGCCGTGCCAACGGAACCCTCAGGCTGGGCAGAGCATTGTGAAATGACAGCCTCCCCTCCCCCGCCGCTGGGGCCTGGGCCCAGGGCTGGGAGCTTGCAAGGCAAAGGCACACCTCAGCTCAGCTTCTCCTGAGCTGCTCCAGAGCTCGACCCCCCGGGGCCCCGGGGCCCCAGGGCTGGGGCTCAGAGCAGGAAAGGGCGTTTTATTGGAATGTCCTTTCCTTCTTGATGACTCCTACAAACCATTTTAAGCTCTGTACATATACAAAAGCAACATGTGTCATGCCATTTGGGACATGCTGTTCACATGTCTAGCTCCACTAAAACCCTCCTCAGCATATTTCCGAGGCATCAAGGATGAACCAGGAACAGTGCACGACCCCGACAAATCTGCTTCACTGTCCCAGCTTTAACAGACATCTGAGTGTCACACTACATGGCAGGTCCTGCCAGGGCAACAGCAGGGGAAGCTTCACTCACACAGTGCTACAGCATGGGCTTCCCTCCTAGTGAACGGGTGCAGCAGGGCAAACTCCTGTCACAGAGAATGGGCACAACCACACTGCAAGCTTCATTCACACATGGTCTGGCTTCCGACAGCAAAGCAAGCCTCCTACATTGCACATACTGCACTGTAAAGCGTTAGTCTTTGGACAGCAGAGCTATCCCTCTGCATCACACATACTGGACACCCTGAAGGGCCTCCTCCAGATTGAATTGTTACTGGATCGCCGTCCTATCCCCCTGCCCCAAACCTCTCCCATTGACTGTCAGCATGCTTCTCCTTACCTTCCTGCAGATACAGCACCCCTCTAGGCCTAACGGATGGCACACCAAGCTTCACGGGGCACTTTAAGGTATTCAGTCTCCACCTTTTATCTGTCCTGCTCCTCATTTCACCACGAAGAACCACTGGCAGTATTTCAACATCATTTTGAAACTGAAGTTATGGAACAGCTACAAAACCAGGGGAATGGCGCGGCAGGGGATTTCATTCCATTTCATTCTGTCCTTTGGCTGTGTGCGCAGTGTCAGAAGAGTTTGAGGACTGCAGAAGACACTGGAATAGATTTCTGGGCGAAAGCGCCAGAGATTCTGGCCCCCGCCCCGATCGCCTTACGAACGCCTTACAAACGCCTGGCGGGCTTTGCCCTGGCGGGCAAATGTCTGAGTTGGACACTCAGCGCAGTACCTGAGCAAATTAGAGTGAGGTTTCACTCAGGGACAAGCCTGCCAACCTATGTACTATGGCAGCTGAATGGGGGCATGGGGTCCTCATGTCTCAGGGATCTGCTTCTCTTATCCAAAACATCTTGCCTCCCATCAGCCTTAGCCCCTAGCATATGGTAATGAGTGGAGTCTCTACACTTCCCCCGTTGCACATTTGTCAATTCCCAGAGCTCTGTGGCAGACAGGGTAAATGTATCTATGTGTGTGAGAGAGAGGGAGCCAGAGAGAGAGAGAGAGAGAGAGAGAGGGGGGGAGCAGGCTCTGACAGTCACAATGAGAGAAAAGTTAAGTTGCATCCCCTCAAGCACTCCCCTGCACCCATCAACACAACAGCAAAGTTAGCTTGCATGTTCCCCGCTCTCCCCACTAACCTCAACCCTCCTCTCTTTCAGGACTTGCAGAGTGCCTAGAGACCCTGGAAATGATGGCAGCGGAGCATGGTACAAACACAAATATCAAAATAGAACTATTCCCCTACTGTCTACAAAACCAAGGAACTACTTCACCTTTGTTTTTTCCACTTCACATTACAAGAGAAAGACGTCCTTCGTTGGGCCTTTTTACGCACTACCATTCGGTCTACACATTTCATCCTGTTGAGTCTCCCAGTCGGCAAGAGCTATATATTTGGGTGGGTGATCCCAATGAAGTCAATGGAAATAGAGAAGGTGTTAGAACGGTGATGATTGTTTGCTGCAAGTGTCTTCCCCTTGAAGTCCAGGGATATCATGGCCTTGACTAGGGGGTGGTCGAAACGGCCGATAATTTGCTCAGCAGAAAAAATGCAGAATTCTGGGCAAATTCTGCCACTTCGCCTGCTCTGCCCACAGAGAGAAAATGCCAATTTCAGGCTTTTTCTCCCTGAAATTCTGTTTTTTATGGGAAATGTTGTTTTTTGGTGGCCACAAGAAGTTTCAGACTAAAAACAGATAGTTTGTGAAAAAAACACCATTTCAGATGGTTTGCCAGAAGACATTTATTTTTTCCATGAAATTTTGTTTTAGCAGTCAAAAACATGATACTTCAGGGAAAGAACACATTTCAGGAAGCAAAATCTGCATAGAAAATTGGCACAAGAGCTAAAAAATGTCCCTGCAGGCAGAACAGAGCTGGAGGCGAATTTAGGCAATGTCGTTCCACCAGTAGTGAGGGTAACTTTGCCCACCCCTAGCCTTGACTAGGGGACTGAAAATGAATCTACAGGGACTGGCCACAAAGTCCAGATGAGGGTGTGTTAAGAGCTATGCTTTTTCCTTTCTTATTGGTGCTTTTGTTTTCACACCTTAACCTACCTTTCTTCAGTGCAGTGTCTGGGCCCTGTTTTTCACATGTTCTGTTTTTGAGCCCAGTCACAGGCCTCAGAGAAGGCCAGTGCCCTTTGAGGCCTGAATGCTTCCTCCGCCAGTAGCAGGGCCCCAGGGCTTCTGACAGCAGCAGGGGCCCTGTGAGGAGTGGCCTCGAGCGATCGGGTGGGCTCAGCTGAGCCACCTCCACTGGCCTGGGTCCTGTTCCTGGGGCTCCCAGCTCTGTCTGCCTTGACCTCTCCATGCCCCCTGCTCCAGGGCTCACCTGCTGCCGTCGCCGTGCCAACGGAACCCTCAGGCTGGGCAGAGCATTGTGAAATGACAGCCTCCCCTCCCCCGCCGCTGGGGCCTGGGCCCAGGGCTGGGAGCTTGCAAGGCAAAGGCACACCTCAGCTCAGCTTCTCCTGAGCTGCTCCAGAGCTCGACCCCCCGGGGCCCCGGGGCCCCAGGGCTGGGGCTCAGAGCAGGAAAGGGCGTTTTATTGGAATGTCCTTTCCTTCTTGATGACTCCTACAAACCATTTTAAGCTCTGTACATATACAAAAGCAACATGTGTCATGCCATTTGGGACATGCTGTTCACATGTCTAGCTCCACTAAAACCCTCCTCAGCATATTTCCGAGGCATCAAGGATGAACCAGGAACAGTGCACGACCCCGACAAATCTGCTTCACTGTCCCAGCTTTAACAGACATCTGAGTGTCACACTACATGGCAGGTCCTGCCAGGGCAACAGCAGGGGAAGCTTCACTCACACAGTGCTACAGCATGGGCTTCCCTCCTAGTGAACGGGTGCAGCAGGGCAAACTCCTGTCACAGAGAATGGGCACAACCACACTGCAAGCTTCATTCACACATGGTCTGGCTTCCGACAGCAAAGCAAGCCTCCTACATTGCACATACTGCACTGTAAAGCGTTAGTCTTTGGACAGCAGAGCTATCCCTCTGCATCACACATACTGGACACCCTGAAGGGCCTCCTCCAGATTGAATTGTTACTGGATCGCCGTCCTATCCCCCTGCCCCAAACCTCTCCCATTGACTGTCAGCATGCTTCTCCTTACCTTCCTGCAGATACAGCACCCCTCTAGGCCTAACGGATGGCACACCAAGCTTCACGGGGCACTTTAAGGTATTCAGTCTCCACCTTTTATCTGTCCTGCTCCTCATTTCACCACGAAGAACCACTGGCAGTATTTCAACATCATTTTGAAACTGAAGTTATGGAACAGCTACAAAACCAGGGGAATGGCGCGGCAGGGGATTTCATTCCATTTCATTCTGTCCTTTGGCTGTGTGCGCAGTGTCAGAAGAGTTTGAGGACTGCAGAAGACACTGGAATAGATTTCTGGGCGAAAGCGCCAGAGATTCTGGCCCCCGCCCCGATCGCCTTACGAACGCCTTACAAACGCCTGGCGGGCTTTGCCCTGGCGGGCAAATGTCTGAGTTGGACACTCAGCGCAGTACCTGAGCAAATTAGAGTGAGGTTTCACTCAGGGACAAGCCTGCCAACCTATGTACTATGGCAGCTGAATGGGGGCATGGGGTCCTCATGTCTCAGGGATCTGCTTCTCTTATCCAAAACATCTTGCCTCCCATCAGCCTTAGCCCCTAGCATATGGTAATGAGTGGAGTCTCTACACTTCCCCCGTTGCACATTTGTCAATTCCCAGAGCTCTGTGGCAGACAGGGTAAATGTATCTATGTGTGTGAGAGAGAGGGAGCCAGAGAGAGAGAGAGAGAGAGAGAGAGGGGGGGAGCAGGCTCTGACAGTCACAATGAGAGAAAAGTTAAGTTGCATCCCCTCAAGCACTCCCCTGCACCCATCAACACAACAGCAAAGTTAGCTTGCATGTTCCCCGCTCTCCCCACTAACCTCAACCCTCCTCTCTTTCAGGACTTGCAGAGTGCCTAGAGACCCTGGAAATGATGGCAGCGGAGCATGGTACAAACACAAATATCAAAATAGAACTATTCCCCTACTGTCTACAAAACCAAGGAACTACTTCACCTTTGTTTTTTCCACTTCACATTACAAGAGAAAGACGTCCTTCGTTGGGCCTTTTTACGCACTACCATTCGGTCTACACATTTCATCCTGTTGAGTCTCCCAGTCGGCAAGAGCTATATATTTGGGTGGGTGATCCCAATGAAGTCAATGGAAATAGAGAAGGTGTTAGAACGGTGATGATTGTTTGCTGCAAGTGTCTTCCCCTTGAAGTCCAGGGATATCATGGCCTTGACTAGGGGGTGGTCGAAACGGCCGATAATTTGCTCAGCAGAAAAAATGCAGAATTCTGGGCAAATTCTGCCACTTCGCCTGCTCTGCCCACAGAGAGAAAATGCCAATTTCAGGCTTTTTCTCCCTGAAATTCTGTTTTTTATGGGAAATGTTGTTTTTTGGTGGCCACAAGAAGTTTCAGACTAAAAACAGATAGTTTGTGAAAAAAACACCATTTCAGATGGTTTGCCAGAAGACATTTATTTTTTCCATGAAATTTTGTTTTAGCAGTCAAAAACATGATACTTCAGGGAAAGAACACATTTCAGGAAGCAAAATCTGCATAGAAAATTGGCACAAGAGCTAAAAAATGTCCCTGCAGGCAGAACAGAGCTGGAGGCGAATTTAGGCAATGTCGTTCCACCAGTAGTGAGGGTAACTTTGCCCACCCCTAGCCTTGACTAGGGGACTGAAAATGAATCTACAGGGACTGGCCACAAAGTCCAGATGAGGGTGTGTTAAGAGCTATGCTTTTTCCTTTCTTATTGGTGCTTTTGTTTTCACACCTTAACCTACCTTTCTTCAGTGCAGTGTCTGGGCCCTGTTTTTCACATGTTCTGTTTTTGAGCCCAGTCACAGGCCTCAGAGAAGGCCAGTGCCCTTTGAGGCCTGAATGCTTCCTCCGCCAGTAGCAGGGCCCCAGGGCTTCTGACAGCAGCAGGGGCCCTGTGAGGAGTGGCCTCGAGCGATCGGGTGGGCTCAGCTGAGCCACCTCCACTGGCCTGGGTCCTGTTCCTGGGGCTCCCAGCTCTGTCTGCCTTGACCTCTCCATGCCCCCTGCTCCAGGGCTCACCTGCTGCCGTCGCCGTGCCAACGGAACCCTCAGGCTGGGCAGAGCATTGTGAAATGACAGCCTCCCCTCCCCCGCCGCTGGGGCCTGGGCCCAGGGCTGGGAGCTTGCAAGGCAAAGGCACACCTCAGCTCAGCTTCTCCTGAGCTGCTCCAGAGCTCGACCCCCCGGGGCCCCGGGGCCCCAGGGCTGGGGCTCAGAGCAGGAAAGGGCGTTTTATTGGAATGTCCTTTCCTTCTTGATGACTCCTACAAACCATTTTAAGCTCTGTACATATACAAAAGCAACATGTGTCATGCCATTTGGGACATGCTGTTCACATGTCTAGCTCCACTAAAACCCTCCTCAGCATATTTCCGAGGCATCAAGGATGAACCAGGAACAGTGCACGACCCCGACAAATCTGCTTCACTGTCCCAGCTTTAACAGACATCTGAGTGTCACACTACATGGCAGGTCCTGCCAGGGCAACAGCAGGGGAAGCTTCACTCACACAGTGCTACAGCATGGGCTTCCCTCCTAGTGAACGGGTGCAGCAGGGCAAACTCCTGTCACAGAGAATGGGCACAACCACACTGCAAGCTTCATTCACACATGGTCTGGCTTCCGACAGCAAAGCAAGCCTCCTACATTGCACATACTGCACTGTAAAGCGTTAGTCTTTGGACAGCAGAGCTATCCCTCTGCATCACACATACTGGACACCCTGAAGGGCCTCCTCCAGATTGAATTGTTACTGGATCGCCGTCCTATCCCCCTGCCCCAAACCTCTCCCATTGACTGTCAGCATGCTTCTCCTTACCTTCCTGCAGATACAGCACCCCTCTAGGCCTAACGGATGGCACACCAAGCTTCACGGGGCACTTTAAGGTATTCAGTCTCCACCTTTTATCTGTCCTGCTCCTCATTTCACCACGAAGAACCACTGGCAGTATTTCAACATCATTTTGAAACTGAAGTTATGGAACAGCTACAAAACCAGGGGAATGGCGCGGCAGGGGATTTCATTCCATTTCATTCTGTCCTTTGGCTGTGTGCGCAGTGTCAGAAGAGTTTGAGGACTGCAGAAGACACTGGAATAGATTTCTGGGCGAAAGCGCCAGAGATTCTGGCCCCCGCCCCGATCGCCTTACGAACGCCTTACAAACGCCTGGCGGGCTTTGCCCTGGCGGGCAAATGTCTGAGTTGGACACTCAGCGCAGTACCTGAGCAAATTAGAGTGAGGTTTCACTCAGGGACAAGCCTGCCAACCTATGTACTATGGCAGCTGAATGGGGGCATGGGGTCCTCATGTCTCAGGGATCTGCTTCTCTTATCCAAAACATCTTGCCTCCCATCAGCCTTAGCCCCTAGCATATGGTAATGAGTGGAGTCTCTACACTTCCCCGTTGCACATTTGTCAATTCCCAGAGCTCTGTGGCAGACAGGGTAAATGTATCTATGTGTGTGAGAGAGAGGGAGCCAGAGAGAGAGAGAGAGAGAGAGAGAGGGGGGGAGCAGGCTCTGACAGTCACAATGAGAGAAAAGTTAAGTTGCATCCCCTCAAGCACTCCCCTGCACCCATCAACACAACAGCAAAGTTAGCTTGCATGTTCCCCGCTCTCCCCACTAACCTCAACCCTCCTCTCTTTCAGGACTTGCAGAGTGCCTAGAGACCCTGGAAATGATGGCAGCGGAGCATGGTACAAACACAAATATCAAAATAGAACTATTCCCCTACTGTCTACAAAACCAAGGAACTACTTCACCTTTGTTTTTTCCACTTCACATTACAAGAGAAAGACGTCCTTCGTTGGGCCTTTTTACGCACTACCATTCGGTCTACACATTTCATCCTGTTGAGTCTCCCAGTCGGCAAGAGCTATATATTTGGGTGGGTGATCCCAATGAAGTCAATGGAAATAGAGAAGGTGTTAGAACGGTGATGATTGTTTGCTGCAAGTGTCTTCCCCTTGAAGTCCAGGGATATCATGGCCTTGACTAGGGGGTGGTCGAAACGGCCGATAATTTGCTCAGCAGAAAAAATGCAGAATTCTGGGCAAATTCTGCCACTTCGCCTGCTCTGCCCACAGAGAGAAAATGCCAATTTCAGGCTTTTTCTCCCTGAAATTCTGTTTTTTATGGGAAATGTTGTTTTTTGGTGGCCACAAGAAGTTTCAGACTAAAAACAGATAGTTTGTGAAAAAAACACCATTTCAGATGGTTTGCCAGAAGACATTTATTTTTTCCATGAAATTTTGTTTTAGCAGTCAAAAACATGATACTTCAGGGAAAGAACACATTTCAGGAAGCAAAATCTGCATAGAAAATTGGCACAAGAGCTAAAAAATGTCCCTGCAGGCAGAACAGAGCTGGAGGCGAATTTAGGCAATGTCGTTCCACCAGTAGTGAGGGTAACTTTGCCCACCCCTAGCCTTGACTAGGGGACTGAAAATGAATCTACAGGGACTGGCCACAAAGTCCAGATGAGGGTGTGTTAAGAGCTATGCTTTTTCCTTTCTTATTGGTGCTTTTGTTTTCACACCTTAACCTACCTTTCTTCAGTGCAGTGTCTGGGCCCTGTTTTTCACATGTTCTGTTTTTGAGCCCAGTCACAGGCCTCAGAGAAGGCCAGTGCCCTTTGAGGCCTGAATGCTTCCTCCGCCAGTAGCAGGGCCCCAGGGCTTCTGACAGCAGCAGGGGCCCTGTGAGGAGTGGCCTCGAGCGATCGGGTGGGCTCAGCTGAGCCACCTCCACTGGCCTGGGTCCTGTTCCTGGGGCTCCCAGCTCTGTCTGCCTTGACCTCTCCATGCCCCCTGCTCCAGGGCTCACCTGCTGCCGTCGCCGTGCCAACGGAACCCTCAGGCTGGGCAGAGCATTGTGAAATGACAGCCTCCCCTCCCCCGCCGCTGGGGCCTGGGCCCAGGGCTGGGAGCTTGCAAGGCAAAGGCACACCTCAGCTCAGCTTCTCCTGAGCTGCTCCAGAGCTCGACCCCCCGGGGCCCCGGGGCCCCAGGGCTGGGGCTCAGAGCAGGAAAGGGCGTTTTATTGGAATGTCCTTTCCTTCTTGATGACTCCTACAAACCATTTTAAGCTCTGTACATATACAAAAGCAACATGTGTCATGCCATTTGGGACATGCTGTTCACATGTCTAGCTCCACTAAAACCCTCCTCAGCATATTTCCGAGGCATCAAGGATGAACCAGGAACAGTGCACGACCCCGACAAATCTGCTTCACTGTCCCAGCTTTAACAGACATCTGAGTGTCACACTACATGGCAGGTCCTGCCAGGGCAACAGCAGGGGAAGCTTCACTCACACAGTGCTACAGCATGGGCTTCCCTCCTAGTGAACGGGTGCAGCAGGGCAAACTCCTGTCACAGAGAATGGGCACAACCACACTGCAAGCTTCATTCACACATGGTCTGGCTTCCGACAGCAAAGCAAGCCTCCTACATTGCACATACTGCACTGTAAAGCGTTAGTCTTTGGACAGCAGAGCTATCCCTCTGCATCACACATACTGGACACCCTGAAGGGCCTCCTCCAGATTGAATTGTTACTGGATCGCCGTCCTATCCCCCTGCCCCAAACCTCTCCCATTGACTGTCAGCATGCTTCTCCTTACCTTCCTGCAGATACAGCACCCCTCTAGGCCTAACGGATGGCACACCAAGCTTCACGGGGCACTTTAAGGTATTCAGTCTCCACCTTTTATCTGTCCTGCTCCTCATTTCACCACGAAGAACCACTGGCAGTATTTCAACATCATTTTGAAACTGAAGTTATGGAACAGCTACAAAACCAGGGGAATGGCGCGGCAGGGGATTTCATTCCATTTCATTCTGTCCTTTGGCTGTGTGCGCAGTGTCAGAAGAGTTTGAGGACTGCAGAAGACACTGGAATAGATTTCTGGGCGAAAGCGCCAGAGATTCTGGCCCCCGCCCCGATCGCCTTACGAACGCCTTACAAACGCCTGGCGGGCTTTGCCCTGGCGGGCAAATGTCTGAGTTGGACACTCAGCGCAGTACCTGAGCAAATTAGAGTGAGGTTTCACTCAGGGACAAGCCTGCCAACCTATGTACTATGGCAGCTGAATGGGGGCATGGGGTCCTCATGTCTCAGGGATCTGCTTCTCTTATCCAAAACATCTTGCCTCCCATCAGCCTTAGCCCCTAGCATATGGTAATGAGTGGAGTCTCTACACTTCCCCGTTGCACATTTGTCAATTCCCAGAGCTCTGTGGCAGACAGGGTAAATGTATCTATGTGTGTGAGAGAGAGGGAGCCAGAGAGAGAGAGAGAGAGAGAGAGAGGGGGGGAGCAGGCTCTGACAGTCACAATGAGAGAAAAGTTAAGTTGCATCCCCTCAAGCACTCCCCTGCACCCATCAACACAACAGCAAAGTTAGCTTGCATGTTCCCCGCTCTCCCCACTAACCTCAACCCTCCTCTCTTTCAGGACTTGCAGAGTGCCTAGAGACCCTGGAAATGATGGCAGCGGAGCATGGTACAAACACAAATATCAAAATAGAACTATTCCCCTACTGTCTACAAAACCAAGGAACTACTTCACCTTTGTTTTTTCCACTTCACATTACAAGAGAAAGACGTCCTTCGTTGGGCCTTTTTACGCACTACCATTCGGTCTACACATTTCATCCTGTTGAGTCTCCCAGTCGGCAAGAGCTATATATTTGGGTGGGTGATCCCAATGAAGTCAATGGAAATAGAGAAGGTGTTAGAACGGTGATGATTGTTTGCTGCAAGTGTCTTCCCCTTGAAGTCCAGGGATATCATGGCCTTGACTAGGGGGTGGTCGAAACGGCCGATAATTTGCTCAGCAGAAAAAATGCAGAATTCTGGGCAAATTCTGCCACTTCGCCTGCTCTGCCCACAGAGAGAAAATGCCAATTTCAGGCTTTTTCTCCCTGAAATTCTGTTTTTTATGGGAAATGTTGTTTTTTGGTGGCCACAAGAAGTTTCAGACTAAAAACAGATAGTTTGTGAAAAAAACACCATTTCAGATGGTTTGCCAGAAGACATTTATTTTTTCCATGAAATTTTGTTTTAGCAGTCAAAAACATGATACTTCAGGGAAAGAACACATTTCAGGAAGCAAAATCTGCATAGAAAATTGGCACAAGAGCTAAAAAATGTCCCTGCAGGCAGAACAGAGCTGGAGGCGAATTTAGGCAATGTCGTTCCACCAGTAGTGAGGGTAACTTTGCCCACCCCTAGCCTTGACTAGGGGACTGAAAATGAATCTACAGGGACTGGCCACAAAGTCCAGATGAGGGTGTGTTAAGAGCTATGCTTTTTCCTTTCTTATTGGTGCTTTTGTTTTCACACCTTAACCTACCTTTCTTCAGTGCAGTGTCTGGGCCCTGTTTTTCACATGTTCTGTTTTTGAGCCCAGTCACAGGCCTCAGAGAAGGCCAGTGCCCTTTGAGGCCTGAATGCTTCCTCCGCCAGTAGCAGGGCCCCAGGGCTTCTGACAGCAGCAGGGGCCCTGTGAGGAGTGGCCTCGAGCGATCGGGTGGGCTCAGCTGAGCCACCTCCACTGGCCTGGGTCCTGTTCCTGGGGCTCCCAGCTCTGTCTGCCTTGACCTCTCCATGCCCCCTGCTCCAGGGCTCACCTGCTGCCGTCGCCGTGCCAACGGAACCCTCAGGCTGGGCAGAGCATTGTGAAATGACAGCCTCCCCTCCCCCGCCGCTGGGGCCTGGGCCCAGGGCTGGGAGCTTGCAAGGCAAAGGCACACCTCAGCTCAGCTTCTCCTGAGCTGCTCCAGAGCTCGACCCCCCGGGGCCCCGGGGCCCCAGGGCTGGGGCTCAGAGCAGGAAAGGGCGTTTTATTGGAATGTCCTTTCCTTCTTGATGACTCCTACAAACCATTTTAAGCTCTGTACATATACAAAAGCAACATGTGTCATGCCATTTGGGACATGCTGTTCACATGTCTAGCTCCACTAAAACCCTCCTCAGCATATTTCCGAGGCATCAAGGATGAACCAGGAACAGTGCACGACCCCGACAAATCTGCTTCACTGTCCCAGCTTTAACAGACATCTGAGTGTCACACTACATGGCAGGTCCTGCCAGGGCAACAGCAGGGGAAGCTTCACTCACACAGTGCTACAGCATGGGCTTCCCTCCTAGTGAACGGGTGCAGCAGGGCAAACTCCTGTCACAGAGAATGGGCACAACCACACTGCAAGCTTCATTCACACATGGTCTGGCTTCCGACAGCAAAGCAAGCCTCCTACATTGCACATACTGCACTGTAAAGCGTTAGTCTTTGGACAGCAGAGCTATCCCTCTGCATCACACATACTGGACACCCTGAAGGGCCTCCTCCAGATTGAATTGTTACTGGATCGCCGTCCTATCCCCCTGCCCCAAACCTCTCCCATTGACTGTCAGCATGCTTCTCCTTACCTTCCTGCAGATACAGCACCCCTCTAGGCCTAACGGATGGCACACCAAGCTTCACGGGGCACTTTAAGGTATTCAGTCTCCACCTTTTATCTGTCCTGCTCCTCATTTCACCACGAAGAACCACTGGCAGTATTTCAACATCATTTTGAAACTGAAGTTATGGAACAGCTACAAAACCAGGGGAATGGCGCGGCAGGGGATTTCATTCCATTTCATTCTGTCCTTTGGCTGTGTGCGCAGTGTCAGAAGAGTTTGAGGACTGCAGAAGACACTGGAATAGATTTCTGGGCGAAAGCGCCAGAGATTCTGGCCCCCGCCCCGATCGCCTTACGAACGCCTTACAAACGCCTGGCGGGCTTTGCCCTGGCGGGCAAATGTCTGAGTTGGACACTCAGCGCAGTACCTGAGCAAATTAGAGTGAGGTTTCACTCAGGGACAAGCCTGCCAACCTATGTACTATGGCAGCTGAATGGGGGCATGGGGTCCTCATGTCTCAGGGATCTGCTTCTCTTATCCAAAACATCTTGCCTCCCATCAGCCTTAGCCCCTAGCATATGGTAATGAGTGGAGTCTCTACACTTCCCCGTTGCACATTTGTCAATTCCCAGAGCTCTGTGGCAGACAGGGTAAATGTATCTATGTGTGTGAGAGAGAGGGAGCCAGAGAGAGAGAGAGAGAGAGAGAGAGGGGGGGAGCAGGCTCTGACAGTCACAATGAGAGAAAAGTTAAGTTGCATCCCCTCAAGCACTCCCCTGCACCCATCAACACAACAGCAAAGTTAGCTTGCATGTTCCCCGCTCTCCCCACTAACCTCAACCCTCCTCTCTTTCAGGACTTGCAGAGTGCCTAGAGACCCTGGAAATGATGGCAGCGGAGCATGGTACAAACACAAATATCAAAATAGAACTATTCCCCTACTGTCTACAAAACCAAGGAACTACTTCACCTTTGTTTTTTCCACTTCACATTACAAGAGAAAGACGTCCTTCGTTGGGCCTTTTTACGCACTACCATTCGGTCTACACATTTCATCCTGTTGAGTCTCCCAGTCGGCAAGAGCTATATATTTGGGTGGGTGATCCCAATGAAGTCAATGGAAATAGAGAAGGTGTTAGAACGGTGATGATTGTTTGCTGCAATGGAAATAGAGAAGGTGTTAGAACGGTGATGATTGTTTGCTGCAAGTGTCTTCCCCTTGAAGTCCAGGGATATCATGGCCTTGACTAGGGGGTGGTCGAAACGGCCGATAATTTGCTCAGCAGAAAAAATGCAGAATTCTGGGCAAATTCTGCCACTTCGCCTGCTCTGCCCACAGAGAGAAAATGCCAATTTCAGGCTTTTTCTCCCTGAAATTCTGTTTTTTATGGGAAATGTTGTTTTTTGGTGGCCACAAGAAGTTTCAGACTAAAAACAGATAGTTTGTGAAAAAAACACCATTTCAGATGGTTTGCCAGAAGACATTTATTTTTTCCATGAAATTTTGTTTTAGCAGTCAAAAACATGATATTTCAGGGAAAGAACACATTTCAGGAAGCAAAATCTGCATAGAAAATTGGCACAAGAGCTAAAAAATGTCCCTGCAGGCAGAACAGAGCTGGAGGCGAATTTAGGCAATGTCGTTCCACCAGTAGTGAGGGTAACTTTGCCCACCCCTAGCCTTGACTAGGGGACTGAAAATGAATCTACAGGGACTGGCCACAAAGTCCAGATGAGGGTGTGTTAAGAGCTATGCTTTTTCCTTTCTTATTGGTGCTTTTGTTTTCACACCTTAACCTACCTTTCTTCAGTGCAGTGTCTGGGCCCTGTTTTTCACATGTTCTGTTTTTGAGCCCAGTCACAGGCCTCAGAGAAGGCCGGTGCCCTTTGAGGCCTGAATGCTTCCTCCGCCAGTAGCAGGGCCCCAGGGCTTCTGACAGCAGCAGGGGCCCTGTGAGGAGTGGCCTCGAGCCGTCAGGTGGGCTCAGCTGAGCCACCTCCACTGGCCTGGGTCCTGTTCCTGGGGCTCCCAGCTCTGTCTGCCTTGACCTCTCCATGCCCCCTGCTCCAGGGCTCACCTGCTGCCGTCGCCGTGCCAACGGAACCCTCAGGCTGGGCAGAGCATTGTGAAATGACAGCCTCCCCTCCCCCGCCGCTGGGGCCTGGGCCCAGGGCTGGGAGCTTGCAAGGCAAAGACACACCTCAGCTCAGCTTCTGCAGAGCTGCTCCAGAGCTCGACCCCCCGGGGCCCCGGGGCCCCAGGGCTGAGGCTCAGAGCAGGAAAGGGCGTTTTATTGGAATGTCCTTTCCTTCTTGATGACTCCTACAAACCATTTTAAGCTCTGTACATATACAAAAGCAACATGTGTCATGCCATTTGGGACATGCTGTTCACATGTCTAGCTCCACTAAAACCCTCCTCAGCATATTTCCGAGGCATCAAGGATGAACCAGGAACAGTGCACGACCCCGACAAATCTGCTTCACTGTCCCAGCTTTAACAGACATCTGAGTGTCACACTACATGGCAGGTCCTGCCAGGGCAACAGCAGGGGAAGCTTCACTCACACAGTGCTACAGCATGGGCTTCCCTCCTAGTGAACGGGTGCAGCAGGGCAAACTCCTGTCACAGAGAATGGGCACAACCACACTGCAAGCTTCATTCACACATGGTCTGGCTTCCGACAGCAAAGCAAGCCTCCTACATTGCACATACTGCACTGTAAAGCGTTAGTCTTTGGACAGCAGAGCTATCCCTCTGCATCACACATACTGGACACCCTGAAGGGCCTCCTCCAGATTGAATTGTTACTGGATCGCCGTCCTATCCCCCTGCCCCAAACCTCTCCCATTGACTGTCAGCATGCTTCTCCTTACCTTCCTGCAGATACAGCACCCCTCTAGGCCTAACGGATGGCACACCAAGCTTCACGGGGCACTTTAAGGTATTCAGTCTCCACCTTTTATCTGTCCTGCTCCTCATTTCACCACGAAGAACCACTGGCAGTATTTCAACATCATTTTGAAACTGAAGTTATGGAACAGCTACAAAACCAGGGGAATGGCGCGGCAGGGGATTTCATTCCATTTCATTCTGTCCTTTGGCTGTGTGCGCAGTGTCAGAAGAGTTTGAGGACTGCAGAAGACACTGGAATAGATTTCTGGGCGAAAGCGCCAGAGATTCTGGCCCCCGCCCCGATCGCCTTACGAACGCCTTACAAACGCCTGGCGGGCTTTGCCCTGGCGGGCAAATGTCTGAGTTGGACACTCAGCGCAGTACCTGAGCAAATTAGAGTGAGGTTTCACTCAGGGACAAGCCTGCCAACCTATGTACTATGGCAGCTGAATGGGGGCATGGGGTCCTCATGTCTCAGGGATCTGCTTCTCTTATCCAAAACATCTTGCCTCCCATCAGCCTTAGCCCCTAGCATATGGTAATGAGTGGAGTCTCTACACTTCCCCCGTTGCACATTTGTCAATTCCCAGAGCTCTGTGGCAGACAGGGTAAATGTATCTATGTGTGTGAGAGAGAGGGAGCCAGAGAGAGAGAGAGAGAGAGAGAGGGGGGGGGAGCAGGCTCTGACAGTCACAATGAGAGAAAAGTTAAGTTGCATCCCCTCAAGCACTCCCCTGCACCCATCAACACAACAGCAAAGTTAGCTTGCATGTTCCCCGCTCTCCCCACTAACCTCAACCCTCCTCTCTTTCAGGACTTGCAGAGTGCCTAGAGACCCTGGAAATGATGGCAGCGGAGCATGGTACAAACACAAATATCAAAATAGAACTATTCCCCTACTGTCTACAAAACCAAGGAACTACTTCACCTTTGTTTTTTCCACTTCACATTACAAGAGAAAGACGTCCTTCGTTGGGCCTTTTTACGCACTACCATTCGGTCTACACATTTCATCCTGTTGAGTCTCCCAGTCGGCAAGAGCTATATATTTGGGTGGGTGATCCCAATGAAGTCAATGGAAATAGAGAAGGTGTTAGAACGGTGATGATTGTTTGCTGCAAGTGTCTTCCCCTTGAAGTCCAGGGATATCATGGCCTTGACTAGGGGGTGGTCGAAACGGCCGATAATTTGCTCAGCAGAAAAAATGCAGAATTCTGGGCAAATTCTGCCACTTCGCCTGCTCTGCCCACAGAGAGAAAATGCCAATTTCAGGCTTTTTCTCCCTGAAATTCTGTTTTTTATGGGAAATGTTGTTTTTTGGTGGCCACAAGAAGTTTCAGACTAAAAACAGATAGTTTGTGAAAAAAACACCATTTCAGATGGTTTGCCAGAAGACATTTATTTTTTCCATGAAATTTTGTTTTAGCAGTCAAAAACATGATATTTCAGGGAAAGAACACATTTCAGGAAGCAAAATCTGCATAGAAAATTGGCACAAGAGCTAAAAAATGTCCCTGCAGGCAGAACAGAGCTGGAGGCGAATTTAGGCAATGTCGTTCCACCAGTAGTGAGGGTAACTTTGCCCACCCCTAGCCTTGACTAGGGGACTGAAAATGAATCTACAGGGACTGGCCACAAAGTCCAGATGAGGGTGTGTTAAGAGCTATGCTTTTTCCTTTCTTATTGGTGCTTTTGTTTTCACACCTTAACCTACCTTTCTTCAGTGCAGTGTCTGGGCCCTGTTTTTCACATGTTCTGATTTTGAGCCCAGTCACAGGCCTCAGAGAAGGCCAGTGCCCTTTGAGGCCTGAATGCTTCCTCCGCCAGTAGCAGGGCCCCAGGGCTTCTGACAGCAGCAGAGGCCCTGTGAGGAGTGGCCTCGAGCGATCGGGTGGGCTCAGCTGAGCCACCTCCACTGGCCTGGGTCCTGTTCCTGGGGCTCCCAGCTCTGTCTGCCTTGACCTCTCCATGCCCCCTGCTCCAGGGCTCACCTGCTGCCGTCGCCGTGCCAACGGAACCCTCAGGCTGGGCAGAGCATTGTGAAATGACAGCCTCCCCTCCCCCGCCGCTGGGGCCTGGGCCCAGGGCTGGGAGCTTGCAAGGCAAAGGCACACCTCAGCTCAGCTTCTCCTGAGCTGCTCCAGAGCTCGACCCCCCGGGGCCCCGGGGCCCCAGGGCTGGGGCTCAGAGCAGGAAAGGGCGTTTTATTGGAATGTCCTTTCCTTCTTGATGACTCCTACAAACCATTTTAAGCTCTGTACATATACAAAAGCAACATGTGTCATGCCATTTGGGACATGCTGTTCACATGTCTAGCTCCACTAAAACCCTCCTCAGCATATTTCCGAGGCATCAAGGATGAACCAGGAACAGTGCACGACCCCGACAAATCTGCTTCACTGTCCCAGCTTTAACAGACATCTGAGTGTCACACTACATGGCAGGTCCTGCCAGGGCAACAGCAGGGGAAGCTTCACTCACACAGTGCTACAGCATGGGCTTCCCTCCTAGTGAACGGGTGCAGCAGGGCAAACTCCTGTCACAGAGAATGGGCACAACCACACTGCAAGCTTCATTCACACATGGTCTGGCTTCCGACAGCAAAGCAAGCCTCCTACATTGCACATACTGCACTGTAAAGCGTTAGTCTTTGGACAGCAGAGCTATCCCTCTGCATCACACATACTGGACACCCTGAAGGGCCTCCTCCAGATTGAATTGTTACTGGATCGCCGTCCTATCCCCCTGCCCCAAACCTCTCCCATTGACTGTCAGCATGCTTCTCCTTACCTTCCTGCAGATACAGCACCCCTCTAGGCCTAACGGATGGCACACCAAGCTTCACGGGGCACTTTAAGGTATTCAGTCTCCACCTTTTATCTGTCCTGCTCCTCATTTCACCACGAAGAACCACTGGCAGTATTTCAACATCATTTTGAAACTGAAGTTATGGAACAGCTACAAAACCAGGGGAATGGCGCGGCAGGGGATTTCATTCCATTTCATTCTGTCCTTTGGCTGTGTGCGCAGTGTCAGAAGAGTTTGAGGACTGCAGAAGACACTGGAATAGATTTCTGGGCGAAAGCGCCAGAGATTCTGGCCCCCGCCCCGATCGCCTTACGAACGCCTTACAAACGCCTGGCGGGCTTTGCCCTGGCGGGCAAATGTCTGAGTTGGACACTCAGCGCAGTACCTGAGCAAATTAGAGTGAGGTTTCACTCAGGGACAAGCCTGCCAACCTATGTACTATGGCAGCTGAATGGGGGCATGGGGTCCTCATGTCTCAGGGATCTGCTTCTCTTATCCAAAACATCTTGCCTCCCATCAGCCTTAGCCCCTAGCATATGGTAATGAGTGGAGTCTCTACACTTCCCCCGTTGCACATTTGTCAATTCCCAGAGCTCTGTGGCAGACAGGGTAAATGTATCTATGTGTGTGAGAGAGAGGGAGCCAGAGAGAGAGAGAGAGAGAGAGAGGGGGGGGGAGCAGGCTCTGACAGTCACAATGAGAGAAAAGTTAAGTTGCATCCCCTCAAGCACTCCCCTGCACCCATCAACACAACAGCAAAGTTAGCTTGCATGTTCCCCGCTCTCCCCACTAACCTCAACCCTCCTCTCTTTCAGGACTTGCAGAGTGCCTAGAGACCCTGGAAATGATGGCAGCGGAGCATGGTACAAACACAAATATCAAAATAGAACTATTCCCCTACTGTCTACAAAACCAAGGAACTACTTCACCTTTGTTTTTTCCACTTCACATTACAAGAGAAAGACGTCCTTCGTTGGGCCTTTTTACGCACTACCATTCGGTCTACACATTTCATCCTGTTGAGTCTCCCAGTCGGCAAGAGCTATATATTTGGGTGGGTGATCCCAATGAAGTCAATGGAAATAGAGAAGGTGTTAGAACGGTGATGATTGTTTGCTGCAAGTGTCTTCCCCTTGAAGTCCAGGGATATCATGGCCTTGACTAGGGGGTGGTCGAAACGGCCGATAATTTGCTCAGCAGAAAAAATGCAGAATTCTGGGCAAATTCTGCCACTTCGCCTGCTCTGCCCACAGAGAGAAAATGCCAATTTCAGGCTTTTTCTCCCTGAAATTCTGTTTTTTATGGGAAATGTTGTTTTTTGGTGGCCACAAGAAGTTTCAGACTAAAAACAGATAGTTTGTGAAAAAAACACCATTTCAGATGGTTTGCCAGAAGACATTTATTTTTTCCATGAAATTTTGTTTTAGCAGTCAAAAACATGATATTTCAGGGAAAGAACACATTTCAGGAAGCAAAATCTGCATAGAAAATTGGCACAAGAGCTAAAAAATGTCCCTGCAGGCAGAACAGAGCTGGAGGCGAATTTAGGCAATGTCGTTCCACCAGTAGTGAGGGTAACTTTGCCCACCCCTAGCCTTGACTAGGGGACTGAAAATGAATCTACAGGGACTGGCCACAAAGTCCAGATGAGGGTGTGTTAAGAGCTATGCTTTTTCCTTTCTTATTGGTGCTTTTGTTTTCACACCTTAACCTACCTTTCTTCAGTGCAGTGTCTGGGCCCTGTTTTTCACATGTTCTGATTTTGAGCCCAGTCACAGGCCTCAGAGAAGGCCAGTGCCCTTTGAGGCCTGAATGCTTCCTCCGCCAGTAGCAGGGCCCCAGGGCTTCTGACAGCAGCAGAGGCCCTGTGAGGAGTGGCCTCGAGCGATCGGGTGGGCTCAGCTGAGCCACCTCCACTGGCCTGGGTCCTGTTCCTGGGGCTCCCAGCTCTGTCTGCCTTGACCTCTCCATGCCCCCTGCTCCAGGGCTCACCTGCTGCCGTCGCCGTGCCAACGGAACCCTCAGGCTGGGCAGAGCATTGTGAAATGACAGCCTCCCCTCCCCCGCCGCTGGGGCCTGGGCCCAGGGCTGGGAGCTTGCAAGGCAAAGGCACACCTCAGCTCAGCTTCTCCTGAGCTGCTCCAGAGCTCGACCCCCCGGGGCCCCGGGGCCCCAGGGCTGGGGCTCAGAGCAGGAAAGGGCGTTTTATTGGAATGTCCTTTCCTTCTTGATGACTCCTACAAACCATTTTAAGCTCTGTACATATACAAAAGCAACATGTGTCATGCCATTTGGGACATGCTGTTCACATGTCTAGCTCCACTAAAACCCTCCTCAGCATATTTCCGAGGCATCAAGGATGAACCAGGAACAGTGCACGACCCCGACAAATCTGCTTCACTGTCCCAGCTTTAACAGACATCTGAGTGTCACACTACATGGCAGGTCCTGCCAGGGCAACAGCAGGGGAAGCTTCACTCACACAGTGCTACAGCATGGGCTTCCCTCCTAGTGAACGGGTGCAGCAGGGCAAACTCCTGTCACAGAGAATGGGCACAACCACACTGCAAGCTTCATTCACACATGGTCTGGCTTCCGACAGCAAAGCAAGCCTCCTACATTGCACATACTGCACTGTAAAGCGTTAGTCTTTGGACAGCAGAGCTATCCCTCTGCATCACACATACTGGACACCCTGAAGGGCCTCCTCCAGATTGAATTGTTACTGGATCGCCGTCCTATCCCCCTGCCCCAAACCTCTCCCATTGACTGTCAGCATGCTTCTCCTTACCTTCCTGCAGATACAGCACCCCTCTAGGCCTAACGGATGGCACACCAAGCTTCACGGGGCACTTTAAGGTATTCAGTCTCCACCTTTTATCTGTCCTGCTCCTCATTTCACCACGAAGAACCACTGGCAGTATTTCAACATCATTTTGAAACTGAAGTTATGGAACAGCTACAAAACCAGGGGAATGGCGCGGCAGGGGATTTCATTCCATTTCATTCTGTCCTTTGGCTGTGTGTGTGCAGTGTCAGAAGAGTTTGAGGACTGCAGAAGACACCGGAATAGATTTCTGGGCAAAAGAGCCAGAAATTCTGGCCCCTGCCCCGATCGCCTTACGAACGCCTTACAAACGCCTGGCGGGCTTTGCCCTGGCGGGCAAATGTCTGAGTTGGACACTCAGCGCAGTACCTGAGGAAATTAGAGTGAGGTTTGACTCAGGGACAAGCCTGCCAACCTATGTACTATGGCAGCTGAATGGGGGTAAGGGGTCCTCATGTCTCAGGGATCTGCTTCTCTTATCCAAAACATCTTGCCTCCCATAAGCCTTAGCACCTAGCATATGGTAATGAGTGGAGTCTCTACACTTCCCCCGTTGCACATTTGTCAATTCCCAGAGCTCTGTGGCAGACAGGGTAAATGTATCTATGTGTGAGAGAGAGAGGGAGCCAGAGAGAGAGAGAGAGAGAGAGAGAGAGAGAGAGAGAGAGAGAGAGAGAGAGAGAGAGAGAGAGAGAGGCGCAGGCTCTGACAGTCACAATGAGAGAAAAGTGAAGTTGCATCCCCTCAAGCAGTCCCCTGCACCCATCAACACAACAGCAAAGTTGGCTTGCATGTTCCCCGCTCTCCCCACTAACCCACCCACCCACCCTCCTCTCTTTCAGGACTTGCAGAGTGCCTAGAGACCCTGGAAATGATGGCAGCGGAGCATGGTACAAACACAAATATCAAAATAGAACGATTCCCCTACTGTCTACAAAACCAAGGAACTACTTCACCTTTGTTTTTTTCCACTTCACATTACAAGAGAAAGACGTCCTTCATTGGCCCTTTTTACGCACTACCATTCGGTTTACACATTTCATCCTGTTGAGTCTCCCAGTCGGCAAGAGCTATATATTTGGGTGGGTGATCTCAATGAAGTCAATGGAAATAGAGAAGGTGTTAGAACGGTGATGATTGTGTGCTGCAAGTGTCTTCCCCATGAAGTCCATAGATATCATGGCCTGGACAAGGGGGTGGTTGAAACGGCCGATAATTTGCTCAGCAGAAAAAATGCAGAATTCTGGGCAAATTCTGCCACTTCGCCTGCTCTGCCCACAGAGAGAAATTGCCAATTTCAGGCTCTTTCTCCCTGAAATTCTGTTTTTGATGGGAAATTTTGTTTTTTGGTGGCCACAAGAAGTTTCAGACTGAAAACAGATAGTTTGTGAAAAAAACAGCATTTCAGATGGTTTGCCAGAAGACATTGATTTTTTCCATTAAATTTTGTTTACGCGGTCAAAAACATGATATTTCAGGGAAAAAACACATTTCAGGAAGCAAAATCTGCATAGAAAATTGGCACAACAGCTAAAAAATGTCCCTGCAGGCAGAACAGAGCTGGAGGCGAATTTAGGCAATATTGTTCCACCAGTAGTGAGGGTAACTTTGCCCACCCCTAGCCTTGACTAGGGGACTGAAAATGAATCTACAGGGACTGGCCACAAAGTCCAGATGAGGGTGTATTAAGAGCTATGCTTTTTCCTTTCTTATTGGTGCTTTTGTTTTCACACCTTAAGCTACCTTTCTTCAGTGCAGTGTCTGGGCCCTATTTTTCACATGTTCTGTTTTTGAGCCCAGTCACAGGCCTCAGAGAAGGCCGGTGCCCTTTGAGGCCTGAAGGCTCCGTCCACCAGTAGCAGGGCCCCAGGGCTTCTGACAGCAGCAGAGGCCCTGTGAGGAGTGGCCTCGAGCCGTCAGGTGGGCTCCTGCGAGCCACCTCCACTGGCCTGGGTCCTGTTCCTGGGGCTCCCAGCTCTGTCTGCCTCGACCTCTCCAAGCCCCCTGCTCCAGGGCTCACCTGCTGCCGTTGCCGTGCCAACGGAACCCTCAGGCTGGGCAGAGCATTGTGAAATGACAGCCTCCCCTCCCCCGCCGCTGGGGCCTGGGCCCAGGGCTGGGAGCTTGCAAGGCAAAGGCACACCTCAGCTCAGCTTCTCCTGAGCTGCTCCAGAGCTCGACCCCCCGGGGCCCCAGGGCTGGGGCTCAGAGCAGGAAAGGGCGTTTTATTGGAATGTCCTTTCCTTCTTGATGACTCCTACAAACCATTTTAAGCTCTCTACATATACAAAATCAACACGTGTCATGCCATTTGGGACATGCTGTTCACATGTCTAGCTCCACTAAAACCCTCCTCAGCATATTGCCGAGGCATCAAGGATGAACCAGGAACAGTGCAAGGCCCTGACAAATCTGCTTCACCGGCACAGCTTTAACAGACATCTGAGTGTCACACTACATGACATGTGCGGCCAGGGCAACAGCAGGGGAAGCTTCACTCACACAGTGCTACAGCATGGGCTTCCCTCCTACTGAACGGGTGCAGCAGGACAAACTCCTGTCACAGAGAATGGGCGCAACAAGACTGCAAGCTTCACTCACACATGGTCTGGCTTCCGACAGCAAAGCAAGCCTCCCAAATTGCACATACTGCACTGTAAAGAGTTAGGCTTTGGACAGCAGAGCTATCCCTCTGCATCACACATACTGGACACCCTGAAGGGCCTCTTCCAGATTGAATTGTTACTGGATCGCTGTCCTATCCCCCTGCCCCAAACCTCTCCCATTAATGTCAGCATGCTTCTCCTTACCTTCCTGCAGATACAGCACCCCTCTAGGCCCAACGGATGGGACACCAAGCTTTACGGGGCACTTTAAGGTATTCAGTCTCCACCTTTTATCTGTCCTGCTCCTCATTTCACCACGAAGAACCACTGGCAGTATTTCAACATCCTTTTGAAACTGAAGTTATGGAACAGCTACAAAACCAGGGGAATGGCGCGGCAGGGGATTTCATTCCATTTCATTCTGTCCTTTGGCTGTGTGTGCAGTGTCAGAAGAGTTTGAGGACTGCAGAAGACACCGGAATAGATTTCTGGGCAAAAGAGCCAGAAATTCTGGCCCCTGCCCCGATCGCCTTACGAACGCCTTACAAACGCCTGGCGGGCTTTGCCCTGGCGGGCAAATGTCTGAGTTGGACACTCAGCGCAGTACCTGAGGAAATTAGAGTGAGGTTTGACTCAGGGACAAGCCTGCCAACCTATGTACTATGGCAGCTGAATGGGGGCATGGGGTCCTCATGTCTCAGGGATCTGCTTCTCTTATCCAAAACATCTTGCCTCCCATCAGCCTTAGCCCCTAGCATATGGTAATGAGTGGAGTCTCTACACTTCCCCCGTTGCACATTTGTCAATTCCCAGAGCTCTGTGGCAGACAGGGTAAATGTATCTATGTGTGTGAGAGAGAGGGAGCCAGAGAGAGAGAGAGAGAGAGAGAGGGGGGGGGAGCAGGCTCTGACAGTCACAATGAGAGAAAAGTTAAGTTGCATCCCCTCAAGCACTCCCCTGCACCCATCAACACAACAGCAAAGTTAGCTTGCATGTTCCCCGCTCTCCCCACTAACCTCAACCCTCCTCTCTTTCAGGACTTGCAGAGTGCCTAGAGACCCTGGAAATGATGGCAGCGGAGCATGGTACAAACACAAATATCAAAATAGAACTATTCCCCTACTGTCTACAAAACCAAGGAACTACTTCACCTTTGTTTTTTCCACTTCACATTACAAGAGAAAGACGTCCTTCGTTGGGCCTTTTTACGCACTACCATTCGGTCTACACATTTCATCCTGTTGAGTCTCCCAGTCGGCAAGAGCTATATATTTGGGTGGGTGATCCCAATGAAGTCAATGGAAATAGAGAAGGTGTTAGAACGGTGATGATTGTTTGCTGCAAGTGTCTTCCCCTTGAAGTCCAGGGATATCATGGCCTTGACTAGGGGGTGGTCGAAACGGCCGATAATTTGCTCAGCAGAAAAAATGCAGAATTCTGGGCAAATTCTGCCACTTCGCCTGCTCTGCCCACAGAGAGAAAATGCCAATTTCAGGCTTTTTCTCCCTGAAATTCTGTTTTTTATGGGAAATGTTGTTTTTTGGTGGCCACAAGAAGTTTCAGACTAAAAACAGATAGTTTGTGAAAAAAACACCATTTCAGATGGTTTGCCAGAAGACATTTATTTTTTCCATGAAATTTTGTTTTAGCAGTCAAAAACATGATACTTCAGGGAAAGAACACATTTCAGGAAGCAAAATCTGCATAGAAAATTGGCACAAGAGCTAAAAAATGTCCCTGCAGGCAGAACAGAGCTGGAGGCGAATTTAGGCAATGTCGTTCCACCAGTAGTGAGGGTAACTTTGCCCACCCCTAGCCTTGACTAGGGGACTGAAAATGAATCTACAGGGACTGGCCACAAAGTCCAGATGAGGGTGTGTTAAGAGCTATGCTTTTTCCTTTCTTCTTGGTGCTTTTGTTTTCACACCTTAACCTACCTTTCTTCAGTGCAGTGTCTGGGCCCTGTTTTTCACATGTTCTGTTTTTGAGCCCAGTCACAGGCCTCAGAGAAGGCCGGTGCCCTTTGAGGCCTGAATGCTTCCTCCGCCAGTAGCAGGGCCCCAGGGCTTCTGACAGCAGCAGGGGCCCTGTGAGGAGTGGCCTCGAGCGATCGGGTGGGCTCAGCTGAGCCACCTCCACTGGCCTGGGTCCTGTTCCTGGGGCTCCCAGCTCTGTCTGCCTTGACCTCTCCATGCCCCCTGCTCCAGGGCTCACCTGCTGCCGTCGCCGTGCCAACGGAACCCTCAGGCTGGGCAGAGCATTGTGAAATGACAGCCTCCCCTCCCCCGCCGCTGGGGCCTGGGCCCAGGGCTGGGAGCTTGCAAGGCAAAGGCACACCTCAGCTCAGCTTCTCCTGAGCTGCTCCAGAGCTCGACCCCCCGGGGCCCCGGGGCCCCAGGGCTGGGGCTCAGAGCAGGAAAGGGCGTTTTATTGGAATGTCCTTTCCTTCTTGATGACTCCTACAAACCATTTTAAGCTCTGTACATATACAAAAGCAACATGTGTCATGCCATTTGGGACATGCTGTTCACATGTCTAGCTCCACTAAAACCCTCCTCAGCATATTTCCGAGGCATCAAGGATGAACCAGGAACAGTGCACGACCCCGACAAATCTGCTTCACTGTCCCAGCTTTAACAGACATCTGAGTGTCACACTACATGGCAGGTCCTGCCAGGGCAACAGCAGGGGAAGCTTCACTCACACAGTGCTACAGCATGGGCTTCCCTCCTAGTGAACGGGTGCAGCAGGGCAAACTCCTGTCACAGAGAATGGGCACAACCACACTGCAAGCTTCATTCACACATGGTCTGGCTTCCGACAGCAAAGCAAGCCTCCTACATTGCACATACTGCACTGTAAAGCGTTAGTCTTTGGACAGCAGAGCTATCCCTCTGCATCACACATACTGGACACCCTGAAGGGCCTCCTCCAGATTGAATTGTTACTGGATCGCCGTCCTATCCCCCTGCCCCAAACCTCTCCCATTGACTGTCAGCATGCTTCTCCTTACCTTCCTGCAGATACAGCACCCCTCTAGGCCTAACGGATGGCACACCAAGCTTCACGGGGCACTTTAAGGTATTCAGTCTCCACCTTTTATCTGTCCTGCTCCTCATTTCACCACGAAGAACCACTGGCAGTATTTCAACATCATTTTGAAACTGAAGTTATGGAACAGCTACAAAACCAGGGGAATGGCGCGGCAGGGGATTTCATTCCATTTCATTCTGTCCTTTGGCTGTGTGCGCAGTGTCAGAAGAGTTTGAGGACTGCAGAAGACACTGGAATAGATTTCTGGGCGAAAGCGCCAGAGATTCTGGCCCCCGCCCCGATCGCCTTACAAACGCCTTACAAACGCCTTACAAACGCCTTACAAACGCCTTACAAACGCCTTACAAACGCCTGGCGGGCTTTGCCCTGGCGGGCAAATGTCTGAGTTGGACACTCAGCGCAGTACCTGAGCAAATTAGAGTGAGGTTTCACTCAGGGACAAGCCTGCCAACCTATGTACTATGGCAGCTGAATGGGGGCATGGGGTCCTCATGTCTCAGGGATCTGCTTCTCTTATCCAAAACATCTTGCCTCCCATCAGCCTTAGCCCCTAGCATATGGTAATGAGTGGAGTCTCTACACTTCCCCCGTTGCACATTTGTCAATTCCCAGAGCTCTGTGGCAGACAGGGTAAATGTATCTATGTGTGTGAGAGAGAGGGAGCCAGAGAGAGAGAGAGAGAGAGAGAGAGGGGGGGAGCAGGCTCTGACAGTCACAATGAGAGAAAAGTTAAGTTGCATCCCCTCAAGCACTCCCCTGCACCCATCAACACAACAGCAAAGTTAGCTTGCATGTTCCCCGCTCTCCCCACTAACCTCAACCCTCCTCTCTTTCAGGACTTGCAGAGTGCCTAGAGACCCTGGAAATGATGGCAGCGGAGCATGGTACAAACACAAATATCAAAATAGAACTATTCCCCTACTGTCTACAAAACCAAGGAACTACTTCACCTTTGTTTTTTCCACTTCACATTACAAGAGAAAGACGTCCTTCGTTGGGCCTTTTTACGCACTACCATTCGGTCTACACATTTCATCCTGTTGAGTCTCCCAGTCGGCAAGAGCTATATATTTGGGTGGGTGATCCCAATGAAGTCAATGGAAATAGAGAAGGTGTTAGAACGGTGATGATTGTTTGCTGCAAGTGTCTTCCCCTTGAAGTCCAGGGATATCATGGCCTTGACTAGGGGGTGGTCGAAACGGCCGATAATTTGCTCAGCAGAAAAAATGCAGAATTCTGGGCAAATTCTGCCACTTCGCCTGCTCTGCCCACAGAGAGAAAATGCCAATTTCAGGCTTTTTCTCCCTGAAATTCTGTTTTTTATGGGAAATGTTGTTTTTTGGTGGCCACAAGAAGTTTCAGACTAAAAACAGATAGTTTGTGAAAAAAACACCATTTCAGATGGTTTGCCAGAAGACATTTATTTTTTCCATGAAATTTTGTTTTAGCAGTCAAAAACATGATACTTCAGGGAAAGAACACATTTCAGGAAGCAAAATCTGCATAGAAAATTGGCACAAGAGCTAAAAAATGTCCCTGCAGGCAGAACAGAGCTGGAGGCGAATTTAGGCAATGTCGTTCCACCAGTAGTGAGGGTAACTTTGCCCACCCCTAGCCTTGACTAGGGGACTGAAAATGAATCTACAGGGACTGGCCACAAAGTCCAGATGAGGGTGTGTTAAGAGCTATGCTTTTTCCTTTCTTATTGGTGCTTTTGTTTTCACACCTTAACCTACCTTTCTTCAGTGCAGTGTCTGGGCCCTGTTTTTCACATGTTCTGTTTTTGAGCCCAGTCACAGGCCTCAGAGAAGGCCAGTGCCCTTTGAGGCCTGAATGCTTCCTCCGCCAGTAGCAGGGCCCCAGGGCTTCTGACAGCAGCAGGGGCCCTGTGAGGAGTGGCCTCGAGCGATCGGGTGGGCTCAGCTGAGCCACCTCCACTGGCCTGGGTCCTGTTCCTGGGGCTCCCAGCTCTGTCTGCCTTGACCTCTCCAAGCCCCCTGCTCCAGGGCTCACCTGCTGCCGTCGCCGTGCCAACGGAACCCTCAGGCTGGGCAGAGCATTGTGAAATGACAGCCTCCCCTCCCCCGCCGCTGGGGCCTGGGCCCAGGGCTGGGAGCTTGCAAGGCAAAGGCACACCTCAGCTCAGCTTCTCCTGAGCTGCTCCAGAGCTCGACCCCCCGGGGCCCCGGGGCCCCAGGGCTGGGGCTCAGAGCAGGAAAGGGCGTTTTATTGGAATGTCCTTTCCTTCTTGATGACTCCTACAAACCATTTTAAGCTCTGTACATATACAAAAGCAACATGTGTCATGCCATTTGGGACATGCTGTTCACATGTCTAGCTCCACTAAAACCCTCCTCAGCATATTTCCGAGGCATCAAGGATGAACCAGGAACAGTGCACGACCCCGACAAATCTGCTTCACTGTCCCAGCTTTAACAGACATCTGAGTGTCACACTACATGGCAGGTCCTGCCAGGGCAACAGCAGGGGAAGCTTCACTCACACAGTGCTACAGCATGGGCTTCCCTCCTAGTGAACGGGTGCAGCAGGGCAAACTCCTGTCACAGAGAATGGGCACAACCACACTGCAAGCTTCATTCACACATGGTCTGGCTTCCGACAGCAAAGCAAGCCTCCTACATTGCACATACTGCACTGTAAAGCGTTAGTCTTTGGACAGCAGAGCTATCCCTCTGCATCACACATACTGGACACCCTGAAGGGCCTCCTCCAGATTGAATTGTTACTGGATCGCCGTCCTATCCCCCTGCCCCAAACCTCTCCCATTGACTGTCAGCATGCTTCTCCTTACCTTCCTGCAGATACAGCACCCCTCTAGGCCTAACGGATGGCACACCAAGCTTCACGGGGCACTTTAAGGTATTCAGTCTCCACCTTTTATCTGTCCTGCTCCTCATTTCACCACGAAGAACCACTGGCAGTATTTCAACATCATTTTGAAACTGAAGTTATGGAACAGCTACAAAACCAGGGGAATGGCGCGGCAGGGGATTTCATTCCATTTCATTCTGTCCTTTGGCTGTGTGCGCAGTGTCAGAAGAGTTTGAGGACTGCAGAAGACACTGGAATAGATTTCTGGGCGAAAGCGCCAGAGATTCTGGCCCCCGCCCCGATCGCCTTACAAACGCCTTACAAACGCCTTACAAACGCCTTACAAACGCCTTACAAACGCCTTACAAACGCCTTACAAACGCCTGGCGGGCTTTGCCCTGGCGGGCAAATGTCTGAGTTGGACACTCAGCGCAGTACCTGAGCAAATTAGAGTGAGGTTTCACTCAGGGACAAGCCTGCCAACCTATGTACTATGGCAGCTGAATGGGGGCATGGGGTCCTCATGTCTCAGGGATCTGCTTCTCTTATCCAAAACATCTTGCCTCCCATCAGCCTTAGCCCCTAGCATATGGTAATGAGTGGAGTCTCTACACTTCCCCCGTTGCACATTTGTCAATTCCCAGAGCTCTGTGGCAGACAGGGTAAATGTATCTATGTGTGTGAGAGAGAGGGAGCCAGAGAGAGAGAGAGAGAGAGAGAGAGGGGGGGAGCAGGCTCTGACAGTCACAATGAGAGAAAAGTTAAGTTGCATCCCCTCAAGCACTCCCCTGCACCCATCAACACAACAGCAAAGTTAGCTTGCATGTTCCCCGCTCTCCCCACTAACCTCAACCCTCCTCTCTTTCAGGACTTGCAGAGTGCCTAGAGACCCTGGAAATGATGGCAGCGGAGCATGGTACAAACACAAATATCAAAATAGAACTATTCCCCTACTGTCTACAAAACCAAGGAACTACTTCACCTTTGTTTTTTCCACTTCACATTACAAGAGAAAGACGTCCTTCGTTGGGCCTTTTTACGCACTACCATTCGGTCTACACATTTCATCCTGTTGAGTCTCCCAGTCGGCAAGAGCTATATATTTGGGTGGGTGATCCCAATGAAGTCAATGGAAATAGAGAAGGTGTTAGAACGGTGATGATTGTTTGCTGCAAGTGTCTTCCCCTTGAAGTCCAGGGATATCATGGCCTTGACTAGGGGGTGGTCGAAACGGCCGATAATTTGCTCAGCAGAAAAAATGCAGAATTCTGGGCAAATTCTGCCACTTCGCCTGCTCTGCCCACAGAGAGAAAATGCCAATTTCAGGCTTTTTCTCCCTGAAATTCTGTTTTTTATGGGAAATGTTGTTTTTTGGTGGCCACAAGAAGTTTCAGACTAAAAACAGATAGTTTGTGAAAAAAACACCATTTCAGATGGTTTGCCAGAAGACATTTATTTTTTCCATGAAATTTTGTTTTAGCAGTCAAAAACATGATATTTCAGGGAAAGAACACATTTCAGGAAGCAAAATCTGCATAGAAAATTGGCACAAGAGCTAAAAAATGTCCCTGCAGGCAGAACAGAGCTGGAGGCGAATTTAGGCAATGTCGTTCCACCAGTAGTGAGGGTAACTTTGCCCACCCCTAGCCTTGACTAGGGGACTGAAAATGAATCTACAGGGACTGGCCACAAAGTCCAGATGAGGGTGTGTTAAGAGCTATGCTTTTTCCTTTCTTATTGGTGCTTTTGTTTTCACACCTTAACCTACCTTTCTTCAGTGCAGTGTCTGGGCCCTGTTTTTCACATGTTCTGTTTTTGAGCCCAGTCACAGGCCTCAGAGAAGGCCGGTGCCCTTTGAGGCCTGAATGCTTCCTCCGCCAGTAGCAGGGCCCCAGGGCTTCTGACAGCAGCAGGGGCCCTGTGAGGAGTGGCCTCGAGCCGTCAGGTGGGCTCAGCTGAGCCACCTCCACTGGCCTGGGTCCTGTTCCTGGGGCTCCCAGCTCTGTCTGCCTTGACCTCTCCATGCCCCCTGCTCCAGGGCTCACCTGCTGCCGTCGCCGTGCCAACGGAACCCTCAGGCTGGGCAGAGCATTGTGAAATGACAGCCTCCCCTCCCCCGCCGCCGGGGCCTGGGCCCAGGGCTGGGAGCTTGCAAGGCAAAGACACACCTCAGCTCAGCTTCTGCAGAGCTGCTCCAGAGCTCGACCCCCCGGGGCCCCGGGGCCCCAGGGCTGAGGCTCAGAGCAGGAAAGGGCGTTTTATTGGAATGTCCTTTCCTTCTTGATGACTCCTACAAACCATTTTAAGCTCTCTACATATACAAAATCAACACGTGTCATGCCATTTGGGACATGCTGTTCACATGTCTAGCTCCACTAAAACCCTCCTCAGCATATTGCCGAGGCATCAAGGATGAACCAGGAACAGTGCAAGGCCCTGACAAATCTGCTTCACCGGCACAGCTTTAACAGACATCTGAGTGTCACACTACATGACATGTGCGGCCAGGGCAACAGCAGGGGAAGCTTCACTCACACAGTGCTACAGCATGGGCTTCCCTCCTACTGAACGGGTGCAGCAGGACAAACTCCTGTCACAGAGAATGGGCGCAACAAGACTGCAAGCTTCACTCACACATGGTCTGGCTTCCGACAGCAAAGCAAGCCTCCCAAATTGCACATACTGCACTGTAAAGAGTTAGGCTTTGGACAGCAGAGCTATCCCTCTGCATCACACATACTGGACACCCTGAAGGGCCTCTTCCAGATTGAATTGTTACTGGATCGCTGTCCTATCCCCCTGCCCCAAACCTCTCCCATTAATGTCAGCATGCTTCTCCTTACCTTCCTGCAGATACAGCACCCCTCTAGGCCCAACGGATGGGACACCAAGCTTTACGGGGCACTTTAAGGTATTCAGTCTCCACCTTTTATCTGTCCTGCTCCTCATTTCACCACGAAGAACCACTGGCAGTATTTCAACATCCTTTTGAAACTGAAGTTATGGAACAGCTACAAAACCAGGGGAATGGCGCGGCAGGGGATTTCATTCCATTTCATTCTGTCCTTTGGCTGTGTGTGCAGTGTCAGAAGAGTTTGAGGACTGCAGAAGACACCGGAATAGATTTCTGGGCAAAAGAGCCAGAAATTCTGGCCCCTGCCCCGATCGCCTTACGAACGCCTTACAAACGCCTGGCGGGCTTTGCCCTGGCGGGCAAATGTCTGAGTTGGACACTCAGCGCAGTACCTGAGGAAATTAGAGTGAGGTTTGACTCAGGGACAAGCCTGCCAACCTATGTACTATGGCAGCTGAATGGGGGCATGGGGTCCTCATGTCTCAGGGATCTGCTTCTCTTATCCAAAACATCTTGCCTCCCATCAGCCTTAGCCCCTAGCATATGGTAATGAGTGGAGTCTCTACACTTCCCCCGTTGCACATTTGTCAATTCCCAGAGCTCTGTGGCAGACAGGGTAAATGTATCTATGTGTGTGAGAGAGAGGGAGCCAGAGAGAGAGAGAGAGAGAGAGAGGGGGGGGGAGCAGGCTCTGACAGTCACAATGAGAGAAAAGTTAAGTTGCATCCCCTCAAGCACTCCCCTGCACCCATCAACACAACAGCAAAGTTAGCTTGCATGTTCCCCGCTCTCCCCACTAACCTCAACCCTCCTCTCTTTCAGGACTTGCAGAGTGCCTAGAGACCCTGGAAATGATGGCAGCGGAGCATGGTACAAACACAAATATCAAAATAGAACTATTCCCCTACTGTCTACAAAACCAAGGAACTACTTCACCTTTGTTTTTTCCACTTCACATTACAAGAGAAAGACGTCCTTCGTTGGGCCTTTTTACGCACTACCATTCGGTCTACACATTTCATCCTGTTGAGTCTCCCAGTCGGCAAGAGCTATATATTTGGGTGGGTGATCCCAATGAAGTCAATGGAAATAGAGAAGGTGTTAGAACGGTGATGATTGTTTGCTGCAAGTGTCTTCCCCTTGAAGTCCAGGGATATCATGGCCTTGACTAGGGGGTGGTCGAAACGGCCGATAATTTGCTCAGCAGAAAAAATGCAGAATTCTGGGCAAATTCTGCCACTTCGCCTGCTCTGCCCACAGAGAGAAAATGCCAATTTCAGGCTTTTTCTCCCTGAAATTCTGTTTTTTATGGGAAATGTTGTTTTTTGGTGGCCACAAGAAGTTTCAGACTAAAAACAGATAGTTTGTGAAAAAAACACCATTTCAGATGGTTTGCCAGAAGACATTTATTTTTTCCATGAAATTTTGTTTTAGCAGTCAAAAACATGATATTTCAGGGAAAGAACACATTTCAGGAAGCAAAATCTGCATAGAAAATTGGCACAAGAGCTAAAAAATGTCCCTGCAGGCAGAACAGAGCTGGAGGCGAATTTAGGCAATGTCGTTCCACCAGTAGTGAGGGTAACTTTGCCCACCCCTAGCCTTGACTAGGGGACTGAAAATGAATCTACAGGGACTGGCCACAAAGTCCAGATGAGGGTGTGTTAAGAGCTATGCTTTTTCCTTTCTTATTGGTGCTTTTGTTTTCACACCTTAACCTACCTTTCTTCAGTGCAGTGTCTGGGCCCTGTTTTTCACATGTTCTGATTTTGAGCCCAGTCACAGGCCTCAGAGAAGGCCAGTGCCCTTTGAGGCCTGAATGCTTCCTCCGCCAGTAGCAGGGCCCCAGGGCTTCTGACAGCAGCAGAGGCCCTGTGAGGAGTGGCCTCGAGCGATCGGGTGGGCTCAGCTGAGCCACCTCCACTGGCCTGGGTCCTGTTCCTGGGGCTCCCAGCTCTGTCTGCCTTGACCTCTCCATGCCCCCTGCTCCAGGGCTCACCTGCTGCCGTCGCCGTGCCAACGGAACCCTCAGGCTGGGCAGAGCATTGTGAAATGACAGCCTCCCCTCCCCCGCCGCTGGGGCCTGGGCCCAGGGCTGGGAGCTTGCAAGGCAAAGGCACACCTCAGCTCAGCTTCTCCTGAGCTGCTCCAGAGCTCGACCCCCCGGGGCCCCGGGGCCCCAGGGCTGGGGCTCAGAGCAGGAAAGGGCGTTTTATTGGAATGTCCTTTCCTTCTTGATGACTCCTACAAACCATTTTAAGCTCTGTACATATACAAAAGCAACATGTGTCATGCCATTTGGGACATGCTGTTCACATGTCTAGCTCCACTAAAACCCTCCTCAGCATATTTCCGAGGCATCAAGGATGAACCAGGAACAGTGCACGACCCCGACAAATCTGCTTCACTGTCCCAGCTTTAACAGACATCTGAGTGTCACACTACATGGCAGGTCCTGCCAGGGCAACAGCAGGGGAAGCTTCACTCACACAGTGCTACAGCATGGGCTTCCCTCCTAGTGAACGGGTGCAGCAGGGCAAACTCCTGTCACAGAGAATGGGCACAACCACACTGCAAGCTTCATTCACACATGGTCTGGCTTCCGACAGCAAAGCAAGCCTCCTACATTGCACATACTGCACTGTAAAGCGTTAGTCTTTGGACAGCAGAGCTATCCCTCTGCATCACACATACTGGACACCCTGAAGGGCCTCCTCCAGATTGAATTGTTACTGGATCGCCGTCCTATCCCCCTGCCCCAAACCTCTCCCATTGACTGTCAGCATGCTTCTCCTTACCTTCCTGCAGATACAGCACCCCTCTAGGCCTAACGGATGGCACACCAAGCTTCACGGGGCACTTTAAGGTATTCAGTCTCCACCTTTTATCTGTCCTGCTCCTCATTTCACCACGAAGAACCACTGGCAGTATTTCAACATCCTTTTGAAACTGAAGTTATGGAACAGCTACAAAACCAGGGGAATGGCGCGGCAGGGGATTTCATTCCATTTCATTCTGTCCTTTGGCTGTGTGTGCAGTGTCAGAAGAGTTTGAGGACTGCAGAAGACACCGGAATAGATTTCTGGGCAAAAGAGCCAGAAATTCTGGCCCCTGCCCCGATCGCCTTACGAACGCCTTACAAACGCCTGGCGGGCTTTGCCCTGGCGGGCAAATGTCTGAGTTGGACACTCAGCGCAGTACCTGAGGAAATTAGAGTGAGGTTTGACTCAGGGACAAGCCTGCCAACCTATGTACTATGGCAGCTGAATGGGGGTAAGGGGTCCTCATGTCTCAGGGATCTGCTTCTCTTATCCAAAACATCTTGCCTCCCATAAGCCTTAGCACCTAGCATATGGTAATGAGTGGAGTCTCTACACTTCCCCCGTTGCACATTTGTCAATTCCCAGAGCTCTGTGGCAGACAGGGTAAATGTATCTATGTGTGAGAGAGAGAGGGAGCCAGAGAGAGAGAGAGAGAGAGAGAGAGAGAGAGAGAGAGAGAGAGAGAGAGAGAGAGAGAGAGAGAGGCGCAGGCTCTGACAGTCACAATGAGAGAAAAGTGAAGTTGCATCCCCTCAAGCAGTCCCCTGCACCCATCAACACAACAGCAAAGTTGGCTTGCATGTTCCCCGCTCTCCCCACTAACCCACCCACCCACCCTCCTCTCTTTCAGGACTTGCAGAGTGCCTAGAGACCCTGGAAATGATGGCAGCGGAGCATGGTACAAACACAAATATCAAAATAGAACGATTCCCCTACTGTCTACAAAACCAAGGAACTACTTCACCTTTGTTTTTTTCCACTTCACATTACAAGAGAAAGACGTCCTTCATTGGCCCTTTTTACGCACTACCATTCGGTTTACACATTTCATCCTGTTGAGTCTCCCAGTCGGCAAGAGCTATATATTTGGGTGGGTGATCTCAATGAAGTCAATGGAAATAGAGAAGGTGTTAGAACGGTGATGATTGTGTGCTGCAAGTGTCTTCCCCATGAAGTCCATAGATATCATGGCCTGGACAAGGGGGTGGTTGAAACGGCCGATAATTTGCTCAGCAGAAAAAATGCAGAATTCTGGGCAAATTCTGCCACTTCGCCTGCTCTGCCCACAGAGAGAAATTGCCAATTTCAGGCTCTTTCTCCCTGAAATTCTGTTTTTGATGGGAAATTTTGTTTTTTGGTGGCCACAAGAAGTTTCAGACTGAAAACAGATAGTTTGTGAAAAAAACAGCATTTCAGATGGTTTGCCAGAAGACATTGATTTTTTCCATTAAATTTTGTTTACGCGGTCAAAAACATGATATTTCAGGGAAAAAACACATTTCAGGAAGCAAAATCTGCATAGAAAATTGGCACAACAGCTAAAAAATGTCCCTGCAGGCAGAACAGAGCTGGAGGCGAATTTAGGCAATATTGTTCCACCAGTAGTGAGGGTAACTTTGCCCACCCCTAGCCTTGACTAGGGGACTGAAAATGAATCTACAGGGACTGGCCACAAAGTCCAGATGAGGGTGTATTAAGAGCTATGCTTTTTCCTTTCTTATTGGTGCTTTTGTTTTCACACCTTAAGCTACCTTTCTTCAGTGCAGTGTCTGGGCCCTATTTTTCACATGTTCTGTTTTTGAGCCCAGTCACAGGCCTCAGAGAAGGCCGGTGCCCTTTGAGGCCTGAAGGCTCCGTCCACCAGTAGCAGGGCCCCAGGGCTTCTGACAGCAGCAGAGGCCCTGTGAGGAGTGGCCTCGAGCCGTCAGGTGGGCTCCTGCGAGCCACCTCCACTGGCCTGGGTCCTGTTCCTGGGGCTCCCAGCTCTGTCTGCCTCGACCTCTCCAAGCCCCCTGCTCCAGGGCTCACCTGCTGCCGTTGCCGTGCCAACGGAACCCTCAGGCTGGGCAGAGCATTGTGAAATGACAGCCTCCCCTCCCCCGCCGCTGGGGCCTGGGCCCAGGGCTGGGAGCTTGCAAGGCAAAGGCACACCTCAGCTCAGCTTCTCCTGAGCTGCTCCAGAGCTCGACCCCCCGGGGCCCCAGGGCTGGGGCTCAGAGCAGGAAAGGGCGTTTTATTGGAATGTCCTTTCCTTCTTGATGACTCCTACAAACCATTTTAAGCTCTCTACATATACAAAATCAACACGTGTCATGCCATTTGGGACATGCTGTTCACATGTCTAGCTCCACTAAAACCCTCCTCAGCATATTGCCGAGGCATCAAGGATGAACCAGGAACAGTGCAAGGCCCTGACAAATCTGCTTCACCGGCACAGCTTTAACAGACATCTGAGTGTCACACTACATGACATGTGCGGCCAGGGCAACAGCAGGGGAAGCTTCACTCACACAGTGCTACAGCATGGGCTTCCCTCCTACTGAACGGGTGCAGCAGGACAAACTCCTGTCACAGAGAATGGGCGCAACAAGACTGCAAGCTTCACTCACACATGGTCTGGCTTCCGACAGCAAAGCAAGCCTCCCAAATTGCACATACTGCACTGTAAAGAGTTAGGCTTTGGACAGCAGAGCTATCCCTCTGCATCACACATACTGGACACCCTGAAGGGCCTCTTCCAGATTGAATTGTTACTGGATCGCTGTCCTATCCCCCTGCCCCAAACCTCTCCCATTAATGTCAGCATGCTTCTCCTTACCTTCCTGCAGATACAGCACCCCTCTAGGCCCAACGGATGGGACACCAAGCTTTACGGGGCACTTTAAGGTATTCAGTCTCCACCTTTTATCTGTCCTGCTCCTCATTTCACCACGAAGAACCACTGGCAGTATTTCAACATCCTTTTGAAACTGAAGTTATGGAACAGCTACAAAACCAGGGGAATGGCGCGGCAGGGGATTTCATTCCATTTCATTCTGTCCTTTGGCTGTGTGTGCAGTGTCAGAAGAGTTTGAGGACTGCAGAAGACACCGGAATAGATTTCTGGGCAAAAGAGCCAGAAATTCTGGCCCCTGCCCCGATCGCCTTACGAACGCCTTACAAACGCCTGGCGGGCTTTGCCCTGGCGGGCAAATGTCTGAGTTGGACACTCAGCGCAGTACCTGAGGAAATTAGAGTGAGGTTTGACTCAGGGACAAGCCTGCCAACCTATGTACTATGGCAGCTGAATGGGGGCATGGGGTCCTCATGTCTCAGGGATCTGCTTCTCTTATCCAAAACATCTTGCCTCCCATCAGCCTTAGCCCCTAGCATATGGTAATGAGTGGAGTCTCTACACTTCCCCCGTTGCACATTTGTCAATTCCCAGAGCTCTGTGGCAGACAGGGTAAATGTATCTATGTGTGTGAGAGAGAGGGAGCCAGAGAGAGAGAGAGAGAGAGAGAGGGGGGGGGAGCAGGCTCTGACAGTCACAATGAGAGAAAAGTTAAGTTGCATCCCCTCAAGCACTCCCCTGCACCCATCAACACAACAGCAAAGTTAGCTTGCATGTTCCCCGCTCTCCCCACTAACCTCAACCCTCCTCTCTTTCAGGACTTGCAGAGTGCCTAGAGACCCTGGAAATGATGGCAGCGGAGCATGGTACAAACACAAATATCAAAATAGAACTATTCCCCTACTGTCTACAAAACCAAGGAACTACTTCACCTTTGTTTTTTCCACTTCACATTACAAGAGAAAGACGTCCTTCGTTGGGCCTTTTTACGCACTACCATTCGGTCTACACATTTCATCCTGTTGAGTCTCCCAGTCGGCAAGAGCTATATATTTGGGTGGGTGATCCCAATGAAGTCAATGGAAATAGAGAAGGTGTTAGAACGGTGATGATTGTTTGCTGCAAGTGTCTTCCCCTTGAAGTCCAGGGATATCATGGCCTTGACTAGGGGGTGGTCGAAACGGCCGATAATTTGCTCAGCAGAAAAAATGCAGAATTCTGGGCAAATTCTGCCACTTCGCCTGCTCTGCCCACAGAGAGAAAATGCCAATTTCAGGCTTTTTCTCCCTGAAATTCTGTTTTTTATGGGAAATGTTGTTTTTTGGTGGCCACAAGAAGTTTCAGACTAAAAACAGATAGTTTGTGAAAAAAACACCATTTCAGATGGTTTGCCAGAAGACATTTATTTTTTCCATGAAATTTTGTTTTAGCAGTCAAAAACATGATACTTCAGGGAAAGAACACATTTCAGGAAGCAAAATCTGCATAGAAAATTGGCACAAGAGCTAAAAAATGTCCCTGCAGGCAGAACAGAGCTGGAGGCGAATTTAGGCAATGTCGTTCCACCAGTAGTGAGGGTAACTTTGCCCACCCCTAGCCTTGACTAGGGGACTGAAAATGAATCTACAGGGACTGGCCACAAAGTCCAGATGAGGGTGTGTTAAGAGCTATGCTTTTTCCTTTCTTATTGGTGCTTTTGTTTTCACACCTTAACCTACCTTTCTTCAGTGCAGTGTCTGGGCCCTGTTTTTCACATGTTCTGTTTTTGAGCCCAGTCACAGGCCTCAGAGAAGGCCAGTGCCCTTTGAGGCCTGAATGCTTCCTCCGCCAGTAGCAGGGCCCCAGGGCTTCTGACAGCAGCAGGGGCCCTGTGAGGAGTGGCCTCGAGCGATCGGGTGGGCTCAGCTGAGCCACCTCCACTGGCCTGGGTCCTGTTCCTGGGGCTCCCAGCTCTGTCTGCCTTGACCTCTCCATGCCCCCTGCTCCAGGGCTCACCTGCTGCCGTCGCCGTGCCAACGGAACCCTCAGGCTGGGCAGAGCATTGTGAAATGACAGCCTCCCCTCCCCCGCCGCTGGGGCCTGGGCCCAGGGCTGGGAGCTTGCAAGGCAAAGGCACACCTCAGCTCAGCTTCTCCTGAGCTGCTCCAGAGCTCGACCCCCCGGGGCCCCGGGGCCCCAGGGCTGGGGCTCAGAGCAGGAAAGGGCGTTTTATTGGAATGTCCTTTCCTTCTTGATGACTCCTACAAACCATTTTAAGCTCTGTACATATACAAAAGCAACATGTGTCATGCCATTTGGGACATGCTGTTCACATGTCTAGCTCCACTAAAACCCTCCTCAGCATATTTCCGAGGCATCAAGGATGAACCAGGAACAGTGCACGACCCCGACAAATCTGCTTCACTGTCCCAGCTTTAACAGACATCTGAGTGTCACACTACATGGCAGGTCCTGCCAGGGCAACAGCAGGGGAAGCTTCACTCACACAGTGCTACAGCATGGGCTTCCCTCCTAGTGAACGGGTGCAGCAGGGCAAACTCCTGTCACAGAGAATGGGCACAACCACACTGCAAGCTTCATTCACACATGGTCTGGCTTCCGACAGCAAAGCAAGCCTCCTACATTGCACATACTGCACTGTAAAGCGTTAGTCTTTGGACAGCAGAGCTATCCCTCTGCATCACACATACTGGACACCCTGAAGGGCCTCCTCCAGATTGAATTGTTACTGGATCGCCGTCCTATCCCCCTGCCCCAAACCTCTCCCATTGACTGTCAGCATGCTTCTCCTTACCTTCCTGCAGATACAGCACCCCTCTAGGCCTAACGGATGGCACACCAAGCTTCACGGGGCACTTTAAGGTATTCAGTCTCCACCTTTTATCTGTCCTGCTCCTCATTTCACCACGAAGAACCACTGGCAGTATTTCAACATCATTTTGAAACTGAAGTTATGGAACAGCTACAAAACCAGGGGAATGGCGCGGCAGGGGATTTCATTCCATTTCATTCTGTCCTTTGGCTGTGTGCGCAGTGTCAGAAGAGTTTGAGGACTGCAGAAGACACTGGAATAGATTTCTGGGCGAAAGCGCCAGAGATTCTGGCCCCCGCCCCGATCGCCTTACGAACGCCTTACAAACGCCTTACAAACGCCTTACAAACGCCTTACAAACGCCTTACAAACGCCTTACAAACGCCTTACAAACGCCTTACAAACGCCTTACAAACGCCTTACAAACGCCTGGCGGGCTTTGCCCTGGCGGGCAAATGTCTGAGTTGGACACTCAGCGCAGTACCTGAGCAAATTAGAGTGAGGTTTCACTCAGGGACAAGCCTGCCAACCTATGTACTATGGCAGCTGAATGGGGGCATGGGGTCCTCATGTCTCAGGGATCTGCTTCTCTTATCCAAAACATCTTGCCTCCCATCAGCCTTAGCCCCTAGCATATGGTAATGAGTGGAGTCTCTACACTTCCCCCGTTGCACATTTGTCAATTCCCAGAGCTCTGTGGCAGACAGGGTAAATGTATCTATGTGTGTGAGAGAGAGGGAGCCAGAGAGAGAGAGAGAGAGAGAGAGAGGGGGGGAGCAGGCTCTGACAGTCACAATGAGAGAAAAGTTAAGTTGCATCCCCTCAAGCACTCCCCTGCACCCATCAACACAACAGCAAAGTTAGCTTGCATGTTCCCCGCTCTCCCCACTAACCTCAACCCTCCTCTCTTTCAGGACTTGCAGAGTGCCTAGAGACCCTGGAAATGATGGCAGCGGAGCATGGTACAAACACAAATATCAAAATAGAACTATTCCCCTACTGTCTACAAAACCAAGGAACTACTTCACCTTTGTTTTTTCCACTTCACATTACAAGAGAAAGACGTCCTTCGTTGGGCCTTTTTACGCACTACCATTCGGTCTACACATTTCATCCTGTTGAGTCTCCCAGTCGGCAAGAGCTATATATTTGGGTGGGTGATCCCAATGAAGTCAATGGAAATAGAGAAGGTGTTAGAACGGTGATGATTGTTTGCTGCAAGTGTCTTCCCCTTGAAGTCCAGGGATATCATGGCCTTGACTAGGGGGTGGTCGAAACGGCCGATAATTTGCTCAGCAGAAAAAATGCAGAATTCTGGGCAAATTCTGCCACTTCGCCTGCTCTGCCCACAGAGAGAAAATGCCAATTTCAGGCTTTTTCTCCCTGAAATTCTGTTTTTTATGGGAAATGTTGTTTTTTGGTGGCCACAAGAAGTTTCAGACTAAAAACAGATAGTTTGTGAAAAAAACACCATTTCAGATGGTTTGCCAGAAGACATTTATTTTTTCCATGAAATTTTGTTTTAGCAGTCAAAAACATGATACTTCAGGGAAAGAACACATTTCAGGAAGCAAAATCTGCATAGAAAATTGGCACAAGAGCTAAAAAATGTCCCTGCAGGCAGAACAGAGCTGGAGGCGAATTTAGGCAATGTCGTTCCACCAGTAGTGAGGGTAACTTTGCCCACCCCTAGCCTTGACTAGGGGACTGAAAATGAATCTACAGGGACTGGCCACAAAGTCCAGATGAGGGTGTGTTAAGAGCTATGCTTTTTCCTTTCTTATTGGTGCTTTTGTTTTCACACCTTAACCTACCTTTCTTCAGTGCAGTGTCTGGGCCCTGTTTTTCACATGTTCTGTTTTTGAGCCCAGTCACAGGCCTCAGAGAAGGCCAGTGCCCTTTGAGGCCTGAATGCTTCCTCCGCCAGTAGCAGGGCCCCAGGGCTTCTGACAGCAGCAGGGGCCCTGTGAGGAGTGGCCTCGAGCGATCGGGTGGGCTCAGCTGAGCCACCTCCACTGGCCTGGGTCCTGTTCCTGGGGCTCCCAGCTCTGTCTGCCTTGACCTCTCCATGCCCCCTGCTCCAGGGCTCACCTGCTGCCGTCGCCGTGCCAACGGAACCCTCAGGCTGGGCAGAGCATTGTGAAATGACAGCCTCCCCTCCCCCGCCGCTGGGGCCTGGGCCCAGGGCTGGGAGCTTGCAAGGCAAAGGCACACCTCAGCTCAGCTTCTCCTGAGCTGCTCCAGAGCTCGACCCCCCGGGGCCCCGGGGCCCCAGGGCTGGGGCTCAGAGCAGGAAAGGGCGTTTTATTGGAATGTCCTTTCCTTCTTGATGACTCCTACAAACCATTTTAAGCTCTGTACATATACAAAAGCAACATGTGTCATGCCATTTGGGACATGCTGTTCACATGTCTAGCTCCACTAAAACCCTCCTCAGCATATTTCCGAGGCATCAAGGATGAACCAGGAACAGTGCACGACCCCGACAAATCTGCTTCACTGTCCCAGCTTTAACAGACATCTGAGTGTCACACTACATGGCAGGTCCTGCCAGGGCAACAGCAGGGGAAGCTTCACTCACACAGTGCTACAGCATGGGCTTCCCTCCTAGTGAACGGGTGCAGCAGGGCAAACTCCTGTCACAGAGAATGGGCACAACCACACTGCAAGCTTCATTCACACATGGTCTGGCTTCCGACAGCAAAGCAAGCCTCCTACATTGCACATACTGCACTGTAAAGCGTTAGTCTTTGGACAGCAGAGCTATCCCTCTGCATCACACATACTGGACACCCTGAAGGGCCTCCTCCAGATTGAATTGTTACTGGATCGCCGTCCTATCCCCCTGCCCCAAACCTCTCCCATTGACTGTCAGCATGCTTCTCCTTACCTTCCTGCAGATACAGCACCCCTCTAGGCCTAACGGATGGCACACCAAGCTTCACGGGGCACTTTAAGGTATTCAGTCTCCACCTTTTATCTGTCCTGCTCCTCATTTCACCACGAAGAACCACTGGCAGTATTTCAACATCATTTTGAAACTGAAGTTATGGAACAGCTACAAAACCAGGGGAATGGCGCGGCAGGGGATTTCATTCCATTTCATTCTGTCCTTTGGCTGTGTGCGCAGTGTCAGAAGAGTTTGAGGACTGCAGAAGACACTGGAATAGATTTCTGGGCGAAAGCGCCAGAGATTCTGGCCCCCGCCCCGATCGCCTTACGAACGCCTTACAAACGCCTTACAAACGCCTTACAAACGCCTTACAAACGCCTTACAAACGCCTTACAAACGCCTTACAAACGCCTTACAAACGCCTGGCGGGCTTTGCCCTGGCGGGCAAATGTCTGAGTTGGACACTCAGCGCAGTACCTGAGCAAATTAGAGTGAGGTTTCACTCAGGGACAAGCCTGCCAACCTATGTACTATGGCAGCTGAATGGGGGCATGGGGTCCTCATGTCTCAGGGATCTGCTTCTCTTATCCAAAACATCTTGCCTCCCATCAGCCTTAGCCCCTAGCATATGGTAATGAGTGGAGTCTCTACACTTCCCCCGTTGCACATTTGTCAATTCCCAGAGCTCTGTGGCAGACAGGGTAAATGTATCTATGTGTGTGAGAGAGAGGGAGCCAGAGAGAGAGAGAGAGAGAGAGAGAGGGGGGGAGCAGGCTCTGACAGTCACAATGAGAGAAAAGTTAAGTTGCATCCCCTCAAGCACTCCCCTGCACCCATCAACACAACAGCAAAGTTAGCTTGCATGTTCCCCGCTCTCCCCACTAACCTCAACCCTCCTCTCTTTCAGGACTTGCAGAGTGCCTAGAGACCCTGGAAATGATGGCAGCGGAGCATGGTACAAACACAAATATCAAAATAGAACTATTCCCCTACTGTCTACAAAACCAAGGAACTACTTCACCTTTGTTTTTTCCACTTCACATTACAAGAGAAAGACGTCCTTCGTTGGGCCTTTTTACGCACTACCATTCGGTCTACACATTTCATCCTGTTGAGTCTCCCAGTCGGCAAGAGCTATATATTTGGGTGGGTGATCCCAATGAAGTCAATGGAAATAGAGAAGGTGTTAGAACGGTGATGATTGTTTGCTGCAAGTGTCTTCCCCTTGAAGTCCAGGGATATCATGGCCTTGACTAGGGGGTGGTCGAAACGGCCGATAATTTGCTCAGCAGAAAAAATGCAGAATTCTGGGCAAATTCTGCCACTTCGCCTGCTCTGCCCACAGAGAGAAAATGCCAATTTCAGGCTTTTTCTCCCTGAAATTCTGTTTTTTATGGGAAATGTTGTTTTTTGGTGGCCACAAGAAGTTTCAGACTAAAAACAGATAGTTTGTGAAAAAAACACCATTTCAGATGGTTTGCCAGAAGACATTTATTTTTTCCATGAAATTTTGTTTTAGCAGTCAAAAACATGATACTTCAGGGAAAGAACACATTTCAGGAAGCAAAATCTGCATAGAAAATTGGCACAAGAGCTAAAAAATGTCCCTGCAGGCAGAACAGAGCTGGAGGCGAATTTAGGCAATGTCGTTCCACCAGTAGTGAGGGTAACTTTGCCCACCCCTAGCCTTGACTAGGGGACTGAAAATGAATCTACAGGGACTGGCCACAAAGTCCAGATGAGGGTGTGTTAAGAGCTATGCTTTTTCCTTTCTTATTGGTGCTTTTGTTTTCACACCTTAACCTACCTTTCTTCAGTGCAGTGTCTGGGCCCTGTTTTTCACATGTTCTGTTTTTGAGCCCAGTCACAGGCCTCAGAGAAGGCCAGTGCCCTTTGAGGCCTGAATGCTTCCTCCGCCAGTAGCAGGGCCCCAGGGCTTCTGACAGCAGCAGGGGCCCTGTGAGGAGTGGCCTCGAGCGATCGGGTGGGCTCAGCTGAGCCACCTCCACTGGCCTGGGTCCTGTTCCTGGGGCTCCCAGCTCTGTCTGCCTTGACCTCTCCATGCCCCCTGCTCCAGGGCTCACCTGCTGCCGTCGCCGTGCCAACGGAACCCTCAGGCTGGGCAGAGCATTGTGAAATGACAGCCTCCCCTCCCCCGCCGCTGGGGCCTGGGCCCAGGGCTGGGAGCTTGCAAGGCAAAGGCACACCTCAGCTCAGCTTCTCCTGAGCTGCTCCAGAGCTCGACCCCCCGGGGCCCCGGGGCCCCAGGGCTGGGGCTCAGAGCAGGAAAGGGCGTTTTATTGGAATGTCCTTTCCTTCTTGATGACTCCTACAAACCATTTTAAGCTCTGTACATATACAAAAGCAACATGTGTCATGCCATTTGGGACATGCTGTTCACATGTCTAGCTCCACTAAAACCCTCCTCAGCATATTTCCGAGGCATCAAGGATGAACCAGGAACAGTGCACGACCCCGACAAATCTGCTTCACTGTCCCAGCTTTAACAGACATCTGAGTGTCACACTACATGGCAGGTCCTGCCAGGGCAACAGCAGGGGAAGCTTCACTCACACAGTGCTACAGCATGGGCTTCCCTCCTAGTGAACGGGTGCAGCAGGGCAAACTCCTGTCACAGAGAATGGGCACAACCACACTGCAAGCTTCATTCACACATGGTCTGGCTTCCGACAGCAAAGCAAGCCTCCTACATTGCACATACTGCACTGTAAAGCGTTAGTCTTTGGACAGCAGAGCTATCCCTCTGCATCACACATACTGGACACCCTGAAGGGCCTCCTCCAGATTGAATTGTTACTGGATCGCCGTCCTATCCCCCTGCCCCAAACCTCTCCCATTGACTGTCAGCATGCTTCTCCTTACCTTCCTGCAGATACAGCACCCCTCTAGGCCTAACGGATGGCACACCAAGCTTCACGGGGCACTTTAAGGTATTCAGTCTCCACCTTTTATCTGTCCTGCTCCTCATTTCACCACGAAGAACCACTGGCAGTATTTCAACATCATTTTGAAACTGAAGTTATGGAACAGCTACAAAACCAGGGGAATGGCGCGGCAGGGGATTTCATTCCATTTCATTCTGTCCTTTGGCTGTGTGCGCAGTGTCAGAAGAGTTTGAGGACTGCAGAAGACACTGGAATAGATTTCTGGGCGAAAGCGCCAGAGATTCTGGCCCCCGCCCCGATCGCCTTACGAACGCCTTACAAACGCCTTACAAACGCCTTACAAACGCCTTACAAACGCCTTACAAACGCCTTACAAACGCCTTACAAACGCCTTACAAACGCCTTACAAACGCCTGGCGGGCTTTGCCCTGGCGGGCAAATGTCTGAGTTGGACACTCAGCGCAGTACCTGAGCAAATTAGAGTGAGGTTTCACTCAGGGACAAGCCTGCCAACCTATGTACTATGGCAGCTGAATGGGGGCATGGGGTCCTCATGTCTCAGGGATCTGCTTCTCTTATCCAAAACATCTTGCCTCCCATCAGCCTTAGCCCCTAGCATATGGTAATGAGTGGAGTCTCTACACTTCCCCCGTTGCACATTTGTCAATTCCCAGAGCTCTGTGGCAGACAGGGTAAATGTATCTATGTGTGAGAGAGAGAGGGAGCCAGATAGAGAGAGAGAAAGAGAGAGAGAGAGAGGGGGGGGGGAGCAGGCTCTGACAGTCACAATGAGAGAAAAGTGAAGTTGCATCCCCTCAAGCACTCCCCTGCACCCATCAACACAACAGCAAAGTTAGCTTGCATGTTCCCCGCTCTCCCCACTAACCTCACCCAAACCCACCCTCCTCTCTTTCAGGACTTGCAGAGTGCCTAGAGACCCTGGAAATGATGGCAGCGGAGCATGGTACAAACACAAATATCAAAATAGAACTATTCCCCTACTGTCTACAAAACCAAGGAACTACTTCACCTTTGTTTTTTCCACTTCACATTACAAGAGAAAGACGTCCTTCGTTGGGCCTTTTTACGCACTACCATTCGGTCTACACATTTCATCCTGTTGAGTCTCCCAGTCGGCAAGAGCTATATATTTGGGTGGGTGATCCCAATGAAGTCAATGGAAATAGAGAAGGTGTTAGAACGGTGATGATTGTTTGCTGCAAGTGTCTTCCCCTTGAAGTCCAGGGATATCATGGCCTTGACTAGGGGGTGGTCGAAACGGCCGATAATTTGCTCAGCAGAAAAAATGCAGAATTCTGGGCAAATTCTGCCACTTCGCCTGCTCTGCCCACAGAGAGAAAATGCCAATTTCAGGCTTTTTCTCCCTGAAATTCTGTTTTTTATGGGAAATGTTGTTTTTTGGTGGCCACAAGAAGTTTCAGACTAAAAACAGATAGTTTGTGAAAAAAACACCATTTCAGATGGTTTGCCAGAAGACATTTATTTTTTCCATGAAATTTTGTTTTAGCAGTCAAAAACATGATATTTCAGGGAAAGAACACATTTCAGGAAGCAAAATCTGCATAGAAAATTGGCACAAGAGCTAAAAAATGTCCCTGCAGGCAGAACAGAGCTGGAGGCGAATTTAGGCAATGTCGTTCCACCAGTAGTGAGGGTAACTTTGCCCACCCCTAGCCTTGACTAGGGGACTGAAAATGAATCTACAGGGACTGGCCACAAAGTCCAGATGAGGGTGTGTTAAGAGCTATGCTTTTTCCTTTCTTATTGGTGCTTTTGTTTTCACACCTTAACCTACCTTTCTTCAGTGCAGTGTCTGGGCCCTGTTTTTCACATGTTCTGTTTTTGAGCCCAGTCACAGGCCTCAGAGAAGGCCGGTGCCCTTTGAGGCCTGAATGCTTCCTCCGCCAGTAGCAGGGCCCCAGGGCTTCTGACAGCAGCAGGGGCCCTGTGAGGAGTGGCCTCGAGCCGTCAGGTGGGCTCAGCTGAGCCACCTCCACTGGCCTGGGTCCTGTTCCTGGGGCTCCCAGCTCTGTCTGCCTTGACCTCTCCATGCCCCCTGCTCCAGGGCTCACCTGCTGCCGTCGCCGTGCCAACGGAACCCTCAGGCTGGGCAGAGCATTGTGAAATGACAGCCTCCCCTCCCCCGCCGCCGGGGCCTGGGCCCAGGGCTGGGAGCTTGCAAGGCAAAGACACACCTCAGCTCAGCTTCTGCAGAGCTGCTCCAGAGCTCGACCCCCCGGGGCCCCGGGGCCCCAGGGCTGAGGCTCAGAGCAGGAAAGGGCGTTTTATTGGAATGTCATTTCCTTCTTGATGACTCCTACAAACCATTTTAAGCTCTCTACATATACAAAATCAACACGTGTCATGCCATTTGGGACATGCTGTTCACATGTCTAGCTCCACTTAAAACCCTCCTCAGCATATTGCCGAGGCATCAAGGATGAACCAGGAACAGTGCAAGGCCCTGACAAATCTGCTTCACCGGCACAGCTTTAACAGACATCTGAGTGTCACACTACATGACATGTGCGGCCAGGGCAACAGCAGGGGAAGCTTCACTCACACAGTGCTACAGCATGGGCTTCCCTCCTACTGAACGGGTGCAGCAGGACAAACTCCTGTCACAGAGAATGGGCGCAACAAGACCTGCAAGCTTCACTCACACATGGTCTGGCTTCCGACAGCAAAGCAAGCCTCCCAAATTGCACATACTGCACTGTAAAGAGTTAGGCTTTGGACAGCAGAGCTATCCCTCTGCATCACACATACTGGACACCCTGAAGGGCCTCTTCCAGATTGAATTGTTACTGGATCGCTGTCCTATCCCCCTGCCCCAAACCTCTCCCATTAATGTCAGCATGCTTCTCCTTACCTTCCTGCAGATACAGCACCCCTCTAGGCCCAACGGATGGGACACCAAGCTTTACGGGGCACTTTAAGGTATTCAGTCTCCACCTTTTATCTGTCCTGCTCCTCATTTCACCACGAAGAACCACTGGCAGTATTTTCAACATCCTTTTGAAACTGAAGTTATGGAACAGCTACAAAACCAGGGGAATGGCGCGGCAGGGGATTTCATTCCATTTCATTCTGTCCTTGGCTGTGTGTGCAGTGTCAGAAGAGTTTGAGGACTGCAGAAGACACCGGAATAGATTTCTGGGCAAAAGAGCCAGAAATTCTGGCCCCTGCCCCGATCGCCTACGAACGCCTTACAAAACGCCTGGCGGGCTTTGCCCTGGCGGGCAAATGTCTGAGTTGGACACTCAGCGCAGTACCTGAGGAAATTTAGAGTGAGGTTTGACTCAGGGACAAGCCTGCCAACCTATGTACTATGGCAGCTGAATGGGGGCATGGGGTCCTCATGTCTCAGGGATCTGCTTCTCTTATCCAAAACATCTTGCCTCCCATCAGCCTTAGCCCCTAGCATATGGTAATGAGTGGAGTCTCTACACTTCCCCGTTGCACATTTGTCAATTCCCAGAGCTCTGTGGCAGACAGGGTAAATGTATCTATGTGTGTGAGAGAGAGGGAGCCAGAGAGAGAGAGAGAGAGAGAGAGGGGGGGGGGAGCAGGCTCTGACAGTCACAATGAGAGAAAAGTTTAAGTTGCATCCCCTCAAGCACTCCCTGCACCCCATCAACACAACAGCAAAGTTAGCTTGCATGTTCCCCGCTCTCCCCACTAACCTCAACCCTCCTCTCTTTCTGGACTTGCAGAGTGCCTAGAGACCCTGGAAATGATGGCAGCGGAGCATGGTACAAACACAAATATCAAAAATAGAACTATTCCCCTACTGTCTACAAAACCAAGGAACTACTTCACCTTTGTTTTTTCCACTTCACATTACAAGAGAAAGACGTCCTTCGTTGGGCCTTTTTACGCACTACCATTCGGTCTACACATTTCATCCTGTTGAGTCTCCCAGTCGGCAAGAGCTATATATTTGGGTGGGTGATCCAATGAAGTCAATGGAAATAGAGAAGGTGTTAGAACGGTGATGATTGTTTTGCTGCAAGTGTCTTCCCCTTGAAGTCCAGGGATATCATGGCCTTGACTAGGGGGTGGTCGAAACGGCCGATAATTTGCTCAGCAGAAAAATGCAGAATTCTGGGCAAATTCTGCCACTTCGCCTGCTCTGCCCACAGAGAGAAAATGCCAATTTCAGGCTTTTTCTCCCTGAAATTCTGTTTTTTATGGGAAATGTTGTTTTTTGGTGGCCACAAGAAGTTTCAGACTAAAAACAGATAGTTTGTGAAAAAAACACCATTTCAGATGGTTTGCCAGAAGACATTTATTTTTCCATGAAATTTTGTTTTAGCAGTCAAAAACATGATATTTCAAAAGAACACATTTCAGGAAGCAAAATCTGCATAGAAAATTGGCACAAGAGCTAAAAAATGTCCCTGCAGGCAGAACAGAGCTGGAGGCGAATTTAGGCAATGTCGTTCCACCAGTAGTGAGGGTAACTTTGCCCACCCCTAGCCTTGACTAGGGGACTGAAAATGAATCTACAGGGACTGGCCACAAAGTCCAGATGAGGGTGTGTTAAGAGCTATGCTTTTTCCTTTCTTATTGGTGCTTTTGTTTTCACACCTTAACCTACCTTTCTTCAGTGCAGTGTCTGGGCCCTGTTTTTCACATGTTCTGATTTTGAGCCCAGTCACAGGCCTCAGAGAAGGCCAGTGCCCTTTGAGGCCTGAATGCTTCCTCCGCCAGTAGCAGGGCCCCAGGGCTTCTGACAGCAGCAGAGGCCCTGTGAGGAGTGGCCTCGAGCGATCGGGTGGGCTCAGCTGAGCCACCTCCACTGGCCTGGGTCCTGTTCCTGGGGCTCCCAGCTCTGTCTGCCTTGACCTCTCCATGCCCCCTGCTCCAGGGCTCACCTGCTGCCGTCGCCGTGCCAACGGAACCCTCAGGCTGGGCAGAGCATTGTGAAATGACAGCCTCCCCTCCCCCGCCGCTGGGGCCTGGGCCCAGGGCTGGGAGCTTGCAAGGCAAAGGCACACCTCAGCTCAGCTTCTCCTGAGCTGCTCCAGAGCTCGACCCCCCGGGGCCCCGGGGCCCCAGGGCTGGGGCTCAGAGCAGGAAAGGGCGTTTTATTGGAATGTCCTTTCCTTCTTGATGACTCCTACAAACCATTTTAAGCTCTGTACATATACAAAAGCAACATGTGTCATGCCATTTGGGACATGCTGTTCACATGTCTAGCTCCACTAAAACCCTCCTCAGCATATTTCCGAGGCATCAAGGATGAACCAGGAACAGTGCACGACCCCGACAAATCTGCTTCACTGTCCCAGCTTTAACAGACATCTGAGTGTCACACTACATGGCAGGTCCTGCCAGGGCAACAGCAGGGGAAGCTTCACTCACACAGTGCTACAGCATGGGCTTCCCTCCTAGTGAACGGGTGCAGCAGGGCAAACTCCTGTCACAGAGAATGGGCACAACCACACTGCAAGCTTCATTCACACATGGTCTGGCTTCCGACAGCAAAGCAAGCCTCCTACATTGCACATACTGCACTGTAAAGCGTTAGTCTTTGGACAGCAGAGCTATCCCTCTGCATCACACATACTGGACACCCTGAAGGGCCTCCTCCAGATTGAATTGTTACTGGATCGCCGTCCTATCCCCCTGCCCCAAACCTCTCCCATTGACTGTCAGCATGCTTCTCCTTACCTTCCTGCAGATACAGCACCCCTCTAGGCCTAACGGATGGCACACCAAGCTTCACGGGGCACTTTAAGGTATTCAGTCTCCACCTTTTATCTGTCCTGCTCCTCATTTCACCACGAAGAACCACTGGCAGTATTTCAACATCCTTTTGAAACTGAAGTTATGGAACAGCTACAAAACCAGGGGAATGGCGCGGCAGGGGATTTCATTCCATTTCATTCTGTCCTTTGGCTGTGTGTGCAGTGTCAGAAGAGTTTGAGGACTGCAGAAGACACCGGAATAGATTTCTGGGCAAAAGAGCCAGAAATTCTGGCCCCTGCCCCGATCGCCTTACGAACGCCTTACAAACGCCTGGCGGGCTTTGCCCTGGCGGGCAAATGTCTGAGTTGGACACTCAGCGCAGTACCTGAGGAAATTAGAGTGAGGTTTGACTCAGGGACAAGCCTGCCAACCTATGTACTATGGCAGCTGAATGGGGGTAAGGGGTCCTCATGTCTCAGGGATCTGCTTCTCTTATCCAAAACATCTTGCCTCCCATAAGCCTTAGCACCTAGCATATGGTAATGAGTGGAGTCTCTACACTTCCCCCGTTGCACATTTGTCAATTCCCAGAGCTCTGTGGCAGACAGGGTAAATGTATCTATGTGTGAGAGAGAGAGGGAGCCAGAGAGAGAGAGAGAGAGAGAGAGAGAGAGAGAGAGAGAGAGAGAGAGAGAGAGAGAGAGAGAGAGGCGCAGGCTCTGACAGTCACAATGAGAGAAAAGTGAAGTTGCATCCCCTCAAGCAGTCCCCTGCACCCATCAACACAACAGCAAAGTTGGCTTGCATGTTCCCCGCTCTCCCCACTAACCCACCCACCCACCCTCCTCTCTTTCAGGACTTGCAGAGTGCCTAGAGACCCTGGAAATGATGGCAGCGGAGCATGGTACAAACACAAATATCAAAATAGAACGATTCCCCTACTGTCTACAAAACCAAGGAACTACTTCACCTTTGTTTTTTTCCACTTCACATTACAAGAGAAAGACGTCCTTCATTGGCCCTTTTTACGCACTACCATTCGGTTTACACATTTCATCCTGTTGAGTCTCCCAGTCGGCAAGAGCTATATATTTGGGTGGGTGATCTCAATGAAGTCAATGGAAATAGAGAAGGTGTTAGAACGGTGATGATTGTGTGCTGCAAGTGTCTTCCCCATGAAGTCCATAGATATCATGGCCTGGACAAGGGGGTGGTTGAAACGGCCGATAATTTGCTCAGCAGAAAAAATGCAGAATTCTGGGCAAATTCTGCCACTTCGCCTGCTCTGCCCACAGAGAGAAATTGCCAATTTCAGGCTCTTTCTCCCTGAAATTCTGTTTTTGATGGGAAATTTTGTTTTTTGGTGGCCACAAGAAGTTTCAGACTGAAAACAGATAGTTTGTGAAAAAAACAGCATTTCAGATGGTTTGCCAGAAGACATTGATTTTTTCCATTAAATTTTGTTTACGCGGTCAAAAACATGATATTTCAGGGAAAAAACACATTTCAGGAAGCAAAATCTGCATAGAAAATTGGCACAACAGCTAAAAAATGTCCCTGCAGGCAGAACAGAGCTGGAGGCGAATTTAGGCAATATTGTTCCACCAGTAGTGAGGGTAACTTTGCCCACCCCTAGCCTTGACTAGGGGACTGAAAATGAATCTACAGGGACTGGCCACAAAGTCCAGATGAGGGTGTATTAAGAGCTATGCTTTTTCCTTTCTTATTGGTGCTTTTGTTTTCACACCTTAAGCTACCTTTCTTCAGTGCAGTGTCTGGGCCCTATTTTTCACATGTTCTGTTTTTGAGCCCAGTCACAGGCCTCAGAGAAGGCCGGTGCCCTTTGAGGCCTGAAGGCTCCGTCCACCAGTAGCAGGGCCCCAGGGCTTCTGACAGCAGCAGAGGCCCTGTGAGGAGTGGCCTCGAGCCGTCAGGTGGGCTCCTGCGAGCCACCTCCACTGGCCTGGGTCCTGTTCCTGGGGCTCCCAGCTCTGTCTGCCTCGACCTCTCCAAGCCCCCTGCTCCAGGGCTCACCTGCTGCCGTTGCCGTGCCAACGGAACCCTCAGGCTGGGCAGAGCATTGTGAAATGACAGCCTCCCCTCCCCCGCCGCTGGGGCCTGGGCCCAGGGCTGGGAGCTTGCAAGGCAAAGGCACACCTCAGCTCAGCTTCTCCTGAGCTGCTCCAGAGCTCGACCCCCCGGGGCCCCAGGGCTGGGGCTCAGAGCAGGAAAGGGCGTTTTATTGGAATGTCCTTTCCTTCTTGATGACTCCTACAAACCATTTTAAGCTCTCTACATATACAAAATCAACACGTGTCATGCCATTTGGGACATGCTGTTCACATGTCTAGCTCCACTAAAACCCTCCTCAGCATATTGCCGAGGCATCAAGGATGAACCAGGAACAGTGCAAGGCCCTGACAAATCTGCTTCACCGGCACAGCTTTAACAGACATCTGAGTGTCACACTACATGACATGTGCGGCCAGGGCAACAGCAGGGGAAGCTTCACTCACACAGTGCTACAGCATGGGCTTCCCTCCTACTGAACGGGTGCAGCAGGACAAACTCCTGTCACAGAGAATGGGCGCAACAAGACTGCAAGCTTCACTCACACATGGTCTGGCTTCCGACAGCAAAGCAAGCCTCCCAAATTGCACATACTGCACTGTAAAGAGTTAGGCTTTGGACAGCAGAGCTATCCCTCTGCATCACACATACTGGACACCCTGAAGGGCCTCTTCCAGATTGAATTGTTACTGGATCGCTGTCCTATCCCCCTGCCCCAAACCTCTCCCATTAATGTCAGCATGCTTCTCCTTACCTTCCTGCAGATACAGCACCCCTCTAGGCCCAACGGATGGGACACCAAGCTTTACGGGGCACTTTAAGGTATTCAGTCTCCACCTTTTATCTGTCCTGCTCCTCATTTCACCACGAAGAACCACTGGCAGTATTTCAACATCCTTTTGAAACTGAAGTTATGGAACAGCTACAAAACCAGGGGAATGGCGCGGCAGGGGATTTCATTCCATTTCATTCTGTCCTTTGGCTGTGTGTGCAGTGTCAGAAGAGTTTGAGGACTGCAGAAGACACCGGAATAGATTTCTGGGCAAAAGAGCCAGAAATTCTGGCCCCTGCCCCGATCGCCTTACGAACGCCTTACAAACGCCTGGCGGGCTTTGCCCTGGCGGGCAAATGTCTGAGTTGGACACTCAGCGCAGTACCTGAGGAAATTAGAGTGAGGTTTGACTCAGGGACAAGCCTGCCAACCTATGTACTATGGCAGCTGAATGGGGGTAAGGGGTCCTCATGTCTCAGGGATCTGCTTCTCTTATCCAAAACATCTTGCCTCCCATCAGCCTTAGCCCCTAGCATATGGTAATGAGTGGAGTCTCTACACTTCCCCCGTTGCACATTTGTCAATTCCCAGAGCTCTGTGGCAGACAGGGTAAATGTATCTATGTGTGAGAGAGAGAGGGAGCCAGAGAGAGAGAGAGAGAGAGAGAGAGAGAGAGAGAGAGAGAGGGGCGCAGGCTCTGACAGTCACAATGAGAGAAAAGTGAAGTTGCATCCCCTCAAGCAGTCCCCTGCACCCATCAACACAACAGCAAAGTTGGCTTGCATGTTCCCCGCTCTCCCTACTAACCGACCCACCCACCCTCCTCTCTTTCAGGACTTGCAGAGTGCCTAGAGACCCTGGAAATGATGGCAGCGGAGCATGGTACAAACACAAATATCAAAATAGAACGATTCCCCTACTGTCTACAAAACCAAGGAACTACTTCACCTTTGTTTTTTTCCACTTCACATTACAAGAGAAAGACGTCCTTCGTTGGCCCTTTTTACGCACTACCATTCGGTTTACACATTTCATCCTGTTGAGTCTCCCAGTCGGCAAGAGCTATATATTTGGGTGGGTGATCTCAATGAAGTCAATGGAAATAGAGAAGGTGTTAGAACGGTGATGATTGTGTGCTGCAAGTGTCTTCCCCATGAAGTCCATAGATATCATGGCCTGGACAAGGGGGTGGTTGAAACGGCCGATAATTTGCTCAGCAGAAAAAATGCAGAATTCTGGGCAAATTCTGCCACTTCGCCTGCTCTGCCCACAGAGAGAAATTGCCAATTTCAGGCTCTTTCTCCCTGAAATTCTGTTTTTGATGGGAAATTTTGTTTTTTGGTGGCCACAAGAAGTTTCAGACTGAAAACAGATAGTTTGTGAAAAAAACAGCATTTCAGATGGTTTGCCAGAAGACATTGATTTTTTCCATTAAATTTTGTTTACGCGGTCAAAAACATGATATTTCAGGGAAAAAACACATTTCAGGAAGCAAAATCTGCATAGAAAATTGGCACAACAGCTAAAAAATGTCCCTGCAGGCAGAACAGAGCTGGAGGCGAATTTAGGCAATATTGTTCCACCAGTAGTGAGGGTAACTTTGCCCACCCCTAGCCTTGACTAGGGGACTGAAAATGAATCTACAGGGACTGGCCACAAAGTCCAGATGAGGGTGTGTTAAGAGCTATGCTTTTTCCTTTCTTATTGGTGCTTTTGTTTTCACACCTTAACCTACCTTTCTTCAGTGCAGTGTCTGGGCCCTGTTTTTCACATGTTCTGTTTTTGAGCCCAGTCACAGGCCTCAGAGAAGGCCGGTGCCCTTTGAGGCCTGAAGGCTTCCTCCACCAGTAGCAGGGCCCCAGGGCTTCTGACAGCAGCAGAGGCCCTGTGAGGAGTGGCCTCGAGCGATCGGGTGGGCTCAGCTGAGCCACCTCCACTGGCCTGGGTCCTGTTCCTGGGGCTCCCAGCTCTGTCTGCCTTGACCTCTCCATGCCCCCTGCTCCAGGGCTCACCTGCTGCCGTCGCCGTGCCAACGGAACCCTCAGGCTGGGCAGAGCATTGTGAAATGACAGCCTCCCCTCCCCCGCCGCTGGGGCCTGGGCCCAGGGCTGGGAGCTTGCAAGGCAAAGACACACCTCAGCTCAGCTTCTCCTGAGCTGCTCCAGAGCTCGACCCCCCGGGGCCCCAGGGCTGGGGCTCAGAGCAGGAAAGGGCGTTTTATTGGAATGTCCTTTCCTTCTTGATGACTCCTACAAACCATTTTAAGCTCTGTACATGTACAAAAGCAACATGTGTCATGCCATTTGGGACATGCTGTTCACATGTCTAGCTCCACTAAAACCCTCCTCAGCATATTGCCGAGGCATCAAGGATGAACCAGGAACAGTGCAAGGCCCTGACAAATCTGCTTCACCGGCACAGCTTTAACAGACATCTGAGTGTCACACTACATGACATGTGCGGCCAGGGCAACAGCAGGGGAAGCTTCACTCACACAGTGCTACAGCATGGGCTTCCCTCCTACTGAACGGGTGCAGCAGGACAAACTCCTGTCACAGAGAATGGGCGCAACAAGACTGCAAGCTTCACTCACACATGGTCTGGCTTCCGACAGCAAAGCAAGCCTCCCAAATTGCACATACTGCACTGTAAAGAGTTAGGCTTTGGACAGCAGAGCTATCCCTCTGCATCACACATACTGGACACCCTGAAGGGCCTCTTCCAGATTGAATTGTTACTGGATCGCCGTCCTATCCCCCTGCCCCAAACCTCTCCCATTAATGTCAGCATGCTTCTCCTTACCTTCCTGCAGATACAGCACCCCTCTAGGCCCAACGGATGGGACACCAAGCTTCACGGGGCACTTTAAGGTATTCAGTCTCCACCTTTTATCTGTCCTGCTCCTCATTTCACCACGAAGAACCACTGGCAGTATTTCAACATCCTTTTGAAACTGAAGTTATGGAACAGCTACAAAACCAGGGGAATGGCGCGGCAGGGGATTTCATTCCATTTCATTCTGTCCTTTGGCTGTGTGTGCAGTGTCAGAAGAGTTTGAGGACTGCAGAAGACACCGGAATAGATTTCTGGGCGAAAGCGCCAGAGATTCTGGCCCCCGCCCCGATCGCCTTACGAACGCCTTACAAACGCCTGGCGGGCTTTGCCCTGGCGGGCAAATGTCTGAGTTGGACACTCAGCGCAGTACCTGAGCAAATTAGAGTGAGGTTTCACTCAGGGACAAGCCTGCCAACCTATGTACTATGGCAGCTGAATGGGGGCATGGGGTCCTCATGTCTCAGGGATCTGCTTCTCTTATCCAAAACATCTTGCCTCCCATCAGCCTTAGCCCCTAGCATATGGTAATGAGTGGAGTCTCTACACTTCCCCCGTTGCACATTTGTCAATTCCCAGAGCTCTGTGGCAGACAGGGTAAATGTATCTATGTGTGAGAGAGAGAGGGAGCCAGAGAGAGAGAGAGAGAGAGAGAGAGAGAGAGAGAGAGAGAGAGAGAGAGAGGCGCAGGCTCTGACAGTCACAATGAGAGAAAAGTGAAGTTGCATCCCCTCAAGCACTCCCCTGCACCCATCAACACAACAGCAAAGTTAGCTTGCATGTTCCCCGCTCTCCCCACTAACCTCAACCCTCCTCTCTTTCAGGACTTGCAGAGTGCCTAGAGACCCTGGAAATGATGGCAGCGGAGCATGGTACAAACACAAATATCAAAATAGAACTATTCCCCTACTGTCTACAAAACCAAGGAACTACTTCACCTTTGTTTTTTCCACTTCACATTACAAGAGAAAGACGTCCTTCGTTGGGCCTTTTTACGCACTACCATTCGGTCTACACATTTCATCCTGTTGAGTCTCCCAGTCGGCAAGAGCTATATATTTGGGTGGGTGATCCCAATGAAGTCAATGGAAATAGAGAAGGTGTTAGAACGGTGATGATTGTTTGCTGCAAGTGTCTTCCCCTTGAAGTCCAGGGATATCATGGCCTTGACTAGGGGGTGGTCGAAACGGCCGATAATTTGCTCAGCAGAAAAAATGCAGAATTCTGGGCAAATTCTGCCACTTCGCCTGCTCTGCCCACAGAGAGAAATTGACAATTTCAGGCTTTTTCTCCCTGAAATTCGGTTTTTTATGGGAAATGTTTTTTGGTGGCTACAAGAAGTTTCAGACTGAAAACAGATAGTTTGTGAAAAAAACACCATTTCAGATGGTTTGCCAGAAGACATTGATTTTTTCCATTAAATTTTGTTTTAGCGGTCAAAAACATGATATTTCAGGGAAAAAACACAGTTCAGGAAGCAAAATCTGCATAGAAAATTGGCACAACAGCTAAAAAAATGTCCCTGCAGACAGAACAGAGCTGGAGGCGAATTTAGGCAATATCGTTCCACCAGTAGCGAGGGTAACTTTGCCCACCCCTAGCCTTGACTAGGGGACTGAAAATGAATCTACAGGGACTGGCCACAAAGTCCAGATGAGGGTGTATCAAGAGCTATGCTTTTTCCTTTCTTATTGGTGCTTTTGTTTTCACACCTTAACCTACCTTTCTTCAGTGCAGTGTCTGGGCCCTGTTTTTCACATGTTCTGTTTTTGAGCCCAGTCACAGGCCTCAGAGAAGGCCGGTGCCCTTTGAGGCCTGAATGCTTCCTCCGCCAGTAGCAGGGCCCCAGGGCTTCTGACAGCAGCAGAGGCCCTGTGAGGAGTGGCCTCGAGCGATCAGGCGGGCTCCTGCGAGCCACCTCCACTGGCCTGGGTCCTGTTCCTGGGGCTCCCAGCTCTGTCTGCCTTGACCTCTCCATGCCCCCTGCTCCAGGGCTCACCTGCTGCCGTCGCCGTGCCAACGGAACCCTCAGGCAGGCAGGCAGGCAGAGCATTGTGAAATGACAGCCTCCCCTCCCCCGCCGCTGGGGCCTGGGCCCAGGGCTGGGAGCTTGCAAGGCAAAGACACACCTCAGCTCAGCTTCTGCAGAGCTGCTCCAGAGCTCGACCCCCGGGGCCCCGGGGCCCCAGGGCTGGGGCTCAGAGCAGGAAAGGGCGTTTTATTGGAATGTCCTTTCCTTCTTGATGACTCCTACAAACCATTTTAAGCTCTGTACATATACAAAAGCAACATGTGTCATGCCATTTGGGACATGCTGTTCACATGTCTAGCTCCACTAAAACCCTCCTCAGCATATTTCCGAGGCATCAAGGATGAACCAGGAACAGTGCACGACCCCGACAAATCTGCTTCACTGTCCCAGCTTTAACAGACATCTGAGTGTCACACTACATGGCAGGTCCTGCCAGGGCAACAGCAGGGGAAGCTTCACTCACACAGTGCTACAGCATGGGCTTCCCTCCTAGTGAACGGGTGCAGCAGGGCAAACTCCTGTCACAGAGAATGGGCACAACCACACTGCAAGCTTCATTCACACATGGTCTGGCTTCCGACAGCAAAGCAAGCCTCCTACATTGCACATACTGCACTGTAAAGCGTTAGTCTTTGGACAGCAGAGCTATCCCTCTGCATCACACATACTGGACACCCTGAAGGGCCTCCTCCAGATTGAATTGTTACTGGATCGCCGTCCTATCCCCCTGCCCCAAACCTCTCCCATTGACTGTCAGCATGCTTCTCCTTACCTTCCTGCAGATACAGCACCCCTCTAGGCCTAACGGATGGCACACCAAGCTTCACGGGGCACTTTAAGGTATTCAGTCTCCACCTTTTATCTGTCCTGCTCCTCATTTCACCACGAAGAACCACTGGCAGTATTTCAACATCATTTTGAAACTGAAGTTATGGAACAGCTACAAAACCAGGGGAATGGCGCGGCAGGGGATTTCATTCCATTTCATTCTGTCCTTTGGCTGTGTGTGCAGTGTCAGAAGAGTTTGAGGACTGCAGAAGACACTGGAATAGATTTCTGGGCGAAAGCGCCAGAGATTCTGGCCCCCGCCCCGATCGCCTTACGAACGCCTTACAAACGCCTGGCGGGCAAATGTCTGAGTTGGACACTCAGCGCAGTACCTGAGCAAATTAGAGTGAGGTTTCACTCAGGGACAAGCCTGCCAACCTATGTACTATGGCAGCTGAATGGGGGCATGGGGTCCTCATGTCTCAGGGATCTGCTTCTCTTATCCAAAACATCTTGCCTCCCATCAGCCTTAGCCCCTAGCATATGGTAATGAGTGGAGTCTCTACACTTCCCCCGTTGCACATTTGTCAATTCCCAGAGCTCTGTGGCAGACAGGGTAAATGTATCTATGTGTGTGAGAGAGAGGGAGCCAGAGAGAGAGAGAGAGAGAGAGAGAGGGGGGGGAGCAGGCTCTGACAGTCACAATGAGAGAAAAGTTAAGTTGCATCCCCTCAAGCACTCCCCTGCACCCATCAACACAACAGCAAAGTTAGCTTGCATGTTCCCCGCTCTCCCCACTAACCTCAACCCTCCTCTCTTTCAGGACTTGCAGAGTGCCTAGAGACCCTGGAAATGATGGCAGCGGAGCATGGTACAAACACAAATATCAAAATAGAACTATTCCCCTACTGTCTACAAAACCAAGGAACTACTTCACCTTTGTTTTTTCCACTTCACATTACAAGAGAAAGACGTCCTTCGTTGGGCCTTTTTACGCACTACCATTCGGTCTACACATTTCATCCTGTTGAGTCTCCCAGTCGGCAAGAGCTATATATTTGGGTGGGTGATCCCAATGAAGTCAATGGAAATAGAGAAGGTGTTAGAACGGTGATGATTGTTTGCTGCAAGTGTCTTCCCCTTGAAGTCCAGGGATATCATGGCCTTGACTAGGGGGTGGTCGAAACGGCCGATAATTTGCTCAGCAGAAAAAATGCAGAATTCTGGGCAAATTCTGCCACTTCGCCTGCTCTGCCCACAGAGAGAAAATGCCAATTTCAGGCTTTTTCTCCCTGAAATTCTGTTTTTTATGGGAAATGTTGTTTTTTGGTGGCCACAAGAAGTTTCAGACTAAAAACAGATAGTTTGTGAAAAAAACACCATTTCAGATGGTTTGCCAGAAGACATTTATTTTTTCCATGAAATTTTGTTTTAGCAGTCAAAAACATGATACTTCAGGGAAAGAACACATTTCAGGAAGCAAAATCTGCATAGAAAATTGGCACAAGAGCTAAAAAATGTCCCTGCAGGCAGAACAGAGCTGGAGGCGAATTTAGGCAATGTCGTTCCACCAGTAGTGAGGGTAACTTTGCCCACCCCTAGCCTTGACTAGGGGACTGAAAATGAATCTACAGGGACTGGCCACAAAGTCCAGATGAGGGTGTATCAAGAGCTATGCTTTTTCCTTTCTTATTGGTGCTTTTGTTTTCACACCTTAACCTACCTTTCTTCAGTGCAGTGTCTGGGCCCTGTTTTTCACATGTTCTGTTTTTGAGCCCAGTCACAGGCCTCAGAGAAGGCCGGTGCCCTTTGAGGCCTGAATGCTTCCTCCGCCAGTAGCAGGGCCCCAGGGCTTCTGACAGCAGCAGAGGCCCTGTGAGGAGTGGCCTCGAGCGATCAGGCGGGCTCCTGCGAGCCACCTCCACTGGCCTGGGTCCTGTTCCTGGGGCTCCCAGCTCTGTCTGCCTCGACCTCTCCATGCCCCCTGCTCCAGGGCTCACCTGCTGCCGTTGCCGTGCCAACGGAACCCTCAGGCAGGCAGGCAGGCAGAGCATTGTGAAATGACAGCCTCCCCTCCCCCGCCGCTGGGGCCTGGGCCCAGGGCTGGGAGCTTGCAAGGCAAAGGCACACCTCAGCTCAGCTTCTCCTGAGCTGCTCCAGAGCTCGACCCCCCGGGGCCCCGGGGCCCCAGGGCTGGGGCTCAGAGCAGGAAAGGGCGTTTTATTGGAATGTCCTTTCCTTCTTGATGATTCCTACAAACCGTTTTAAGCTCTGTACATATAGAAAAGCAACATGTGTCATGCCATTTGGGACATGCTGTTCACATGTCTAGCTCCACTAAAACCCTCCTCAGCATATTTCCGAGGCATCAAGGATGAACCAGGAACAGTGCACGGCCCTGACAAATCTGCTTCACTGTCCCAGCTTTAACAGACATCTGAGTGTCACACTACATGGCAGGTCCTGCCAGGGCAACAGCAGGGGAAGCTTCACTCACACAGTGCTACAGCATGGGCTTCCCTCCTAGTGAACGGGTGCAGCAGGGCAAACTCCTGTCACAGAGAATGGGCACAACCACACTGCAAGCTTCATTCACACATGGTCTGGCTTCCGACAGCAAAGCAAGCCTCCTACATTGCACATACTGCACTGTAAAGCGTTAGTCTTTGGACAGCAGAGCTATCCCTCTGCATCACACATACTGGACACCCTGAAGGGCCTCCTCCAGATTGAATTGTTACTGGATCGCCGTCCTATCCCCCTGCCCCAAACCTCTCCCATTGACTGTCAGCATGCTTCTCCTTACCTTCCTGCAGATACAGCACCCCTCTAGGCCTAACGGATGGCACACCAAGCTTCACGGGGCACTTTAAGGTATTCAGTCTCCACCTTTTATCTGTCCTGCTCCTCATTTCACCACGAAGAACCACTGGCAGTATTTCAACATCATTTTGAAACTGAAGTTATGGAACAGCTACAAAACCAGGGGAATGGCGCGGCAGGGGATTTCATTCCATTTCATTCTGTCCTTTGGCTGTGTGTGCGCAGTGTCAGAAGAGTTTGAGGACTGCAGAAGACACTGGAATAGATTTCTGGGCGAAAGCGCCAGAGATTCTGGCCCCTGCCCCGATCGCCTTACGAACGCCTTACAAACGCCTGGCGGGCTTTGCCCTGGCGGGCAAATGTCTGAGTTGGACACTCAGCGCAGTACCTGAGGAAATTAGAGTGAGGTTTGACTCAGGGACAAGCCTGCCAACCTATGTACTATGGCAGCTGAATGGGGGCATGGGGTCCTCGTGTCTCAGGGATCTGCTTCTCTTATCCAAAACATCTTGCCTCCCATCAGCCTTAGCACCTAGCATATGGTAATGAGTGGAGTCTCTACACTTCCCCCGTTGCACATTTGTCAATTCCCAGAGCTCTGTTGCAGACAGGGTAAATGTATCTATGTGTGAGAGAGAGAGGGAGCCAGATAGAGAGAGAGAAAGAGAGAGAGAGAGGGGGGGGGGAGCAGGCTCTGACAGTCACAATGAGAGAAAAGTTAAGTTGCATCCCCTCAAGCACTCCCCTGCACCCATCAACACAACAGCAAAGTTAGCTTGCATGTTCCCCGCTCTCCCCACTAACCTCAACCCTCCTCTCTTTCAGGACTTGCAGAGTGCCTAGAGACCCTGGAAATGATGGCAGCGGAGCATGGTACAAACACAAATATCAAAATAGAACTATTCCCCTACTGTCTACAAAACCAAGGAACTACTTCACCTTTGTTTTTTTCCACTTCACATTACAAGAGAAAGACGTCCTTCGTTGGCCCTTTTTACGCACTACCATTCGCTTTACACATTTCATCCTGTTGAGTCTCCCAGTCGGCAAGAGCTATATATTTGGGTGGGTGATCCCAATGAAGTCAATGGAAATAGAGAAGGTGTTAGAACGGTGATGATTGTGTGCTGCAAGTGTCTTTCCCTTGAAGTCCATAGATATCATGGCCTTGACTAGGGGGTGGTCGAAGTGGCCGATAATTTGCTCAGCAGACAAAATGCAGAATTTTGGGCAAATTCTGCCACTTCGCCTGCTCTGCCCACAGAGAGAAATTGACAATTTCAGGCTTTTTCTCCCTGAAATTCGGTTTTTTATGGGAAATGTTTTTTGGTGGCTACAAGAAGTTTCAGACTGAAAACAGATAGTTTGTGAAAAAAACACCATTTCAGATGGTTTGCCAGAAGACATTGATTTTTTCCATTAAATTTTGTTTTAGCGGTCAAAAACATGATATTTCAGGGAAAAAACACAGTTCAGGAAGCAAAATCTGCATAGAAAATTGGCACAACAGCTAAAAAAATGTCCCTGCAGACAGAACAGAGCTGGAGGCGAATTTAGGCAATATCGTTCCACCAGTAGCGAGGGTAACTTTGCCCACCCCTAGCCTTGACTAGGGGACTGAAAATGAATCTACAGGGACTGGCCACAAAGTCCAGATGAGGGTGTATCAAGAGCTATGCTTTTTCCTTTCTTATTGGTGCTTTTGTTTTCACACCTTAACCTACCTTTCTTCAGTGCAGTGTCTGGGCCCTGTTTTTCACATGTTCTGTTTTTGAGCCCAGTCACAGGCCTCAGAGAAGGCCGGTGCCCTTTGAGGCCTGAAGGCTTCCTCCGCCAGTAGCAGGGCCCCAGGGCTTCTGACAGCAGCAGAGGCCCTGTGAGGAGTGGCCTCGAGCGATCAGGCGGGCTCCTGCGAGCCACCTCCACTGGCCTGGGTCCTGTTCCTGGGGCTCCCAGCTCTGTCTGCCTCGACCTCTCCATGCCCCCTGCTCCAGGGCTCACCTGCTGCCGTCGCCGTGCCAACGGAACCCTCAGGCAGGCAGGCAGGCAGAGCATTGTGAAATGACAGCCTCCCCTCCCCCGCCGCTGGGGCCTGGGCCCAGGGCTGGGAGCTTGCAAGGCAAAGACACACCTCAGCTCAGCTTCTCCTGAGCTGCTCCAGAGCTCGACCCCCCGGGGCCCCGGGGCCCCAGGGCTGGGGCTCAGAGCAGGAAAGGGCGTTTTATTGGAATGTCCTTTCCTTCTTGATGATTCCTACAAACCGTTTTAAGCTCTGTACATATAGAAAAGCAACATGTGTCATGCCATTTGGGACATGCTGTTCACATGTCTAGCTCCACTAAAACCCTCCTCAGCATATTTCCGAGGCATCAAGGATGAACCAGGAACAGTGCACGGCCCTGACAAATCTGCTTCACTGTCCCAGCTTTAACAGACATCTGAGTGTCACACTACATGGCAGGTCCTGCCAGGGCAACAGCAGGGGAAGCTTCACTCACACAGTGCTACAGCATGGGCTTCCCTCCTAGTGAACGGGTGCAGCAGGGCAAACTCCTGTCACAGAGAATGGGCACAACCACACTGCAAGCTTCATTCACACATGGTCTGGCTTCCGACAGCAAAGCAAGCCTCCTACATTGCACATACTGCACTGTAAAGCGTTAGTCTTTGGACAGCAGAGCTATCCCTCTGCATCACACATACTGGACACCCTGAAGGGCCTCCTCCAGATTGAATTGTTACTGGATCGCCGTCCTATCCCCCTGCCCCAAACCTCTCCCATTGACTGTCAGCATGCTTCTCCTTACCTTCCTGCAGATACAGCACCCCTCTAGGCCTAACGGATGGCACACCAAGCTTCACGGGGCACTTTAAGGTATTCAGTCTCCACCTTTTATCTGTCCTGCTCCTCATTTCACCACGAAGAACCACTGGCAGTATTTCAACATCATTTTGAAACTGAAGTTATGGAACAGCTACAAAACCAGGGGAATGGCGCGGCAGGGGATTTCATTCCATTTCATTCTGTCCTTTGGCTGTGTGTGCGCAGTGTCAGAAGAGTTTGAGGACTGCAGAAGACACTGGAATAGATTTCTGGGCGAAAGCGCCAGAGATTCTGGCCCCTGCCCCGATCGCCTTACGAACGCCTTACAAACGCCTGGCGGGCTTTGCCCTGGCGGGCAAATGTCTGAGTTGGACACTCAGCGCAGTACCTGAGGAAATTAGAGTGAGGTTTGACTCAGGGACAAGCCTGCCAACCTATGTACTATTGCAGCTGAATGGGGGCATGGGGTCCTCGTGTCTCAGGGATCTGCTTCTCTTATCCAAAACATCTTGCCTCCCATCAGCCTTAGCACCTAGCATATGGTAATGAGTGGAGTCTCTACACTTCCCCCGTTGCACATTTGTCAATTCCCAGAGCTCTGTTGCAGACAGGGTAAATGTATCTATGTGTGAGAGAGAGAGGGAGCCAGATAGAGAGAGAGAAAGAGAGAGAGAGAGGGGGGGGGAGCAGGCTCTGACAGTCACAATGAGAGAAAAGTGAAGTTGCATCCCCTCAAGCACTCCCCTGCACCCATCAACACAACAGCAAAGTTAGCTTGCATGTTCCCCGTTCTCCCCACTAACCTCACCCAAACCCACCCTCCTCTCTTTCAGGACTTGCAGAGTGCCTAGAGACCCTGGAAATGATGGCAGCGGAGCATGGTACAAACACAAATATCAAAATAGAACTATTCCCCTACTGTCTACAAAACCAAGGAACTACTTCACCTTTGTTTTTTTCCACTTCACATTACAAGAGAAAGACGTCCTTCGTTGGCCCTTTTTACGCACTACCATTCGCTTTACACATTTCATCCTGTTGAGTCTCCCAGTCGGCAAGAGCTATATATTTGGGTGGGTGATCCCAATGAAGTCAATGGAAATAGAGAAGGTGTTAGAACGGTGATGATTGTGTGCTGCAAGTGTCTTTCCCTTGAAGTCCATAGATATCATGGCCTTGACTAGGGGGTGGTCGAAGTGGCCGATAATTTGCTCAGCAGACAAAATGCAGAATTTTGGGCAAATTCTGCCACTTCGCCTGCTCTGCCCACAGAGAGAAATTGACAATTTCAGGCTTTTTCTCCCTGAAATTCGGTTTTTTATGGGAAATGTTTTTTGGTGGCTACAAGAAGTTTCAGACTGAAAACAGATAGTTTGTGAAAAAAACACCATTTCAGATGGTTTGCCAGAAGACATTGATTTTTTCCATTAAATTTTGTTTTAGCGGTCAAAAACATGATATTTCAGGGAAAAAACACAGTTCAGGAAGCAAAATCTGCATAGAAAATTGGCACAACAGCTAAAAAAATGTCCCTGCAGACAGAACAGAGCTGGAGGCGAATTTAGGCAATATCGTTCCACCAGTAGCGAGGGTAACTTTGCCCACCCCTAGCCTTGACTAGGGGACTGAAAATGAATCTACAGGGACTGGCCACAAAGTCCAGATGAGGGTGTATCAAGAGCTATGCTTTTTCCTTTCTTATTGGTGCTTTTGTTTTCACACCTTAACCTACCTTTCTTCAGTGCAGTGTCTGGGCCCTGTTTTTCACATGTTCTGTTTTTGAGCCCAGTCACAGGCCTCAGAGAAGGCCGGTGCCCTTTGAGGCCTGAAGGCTTCCTCCGCCAGTAGCAGGGCCCCAGGGCTTCTGACAGCAGCAGAGGCCCTGTGAGGAGTGGCCTCGAGCGATCAGGCGGGCTCCTGCGAGCCACCTCCACTGGCCTGGGTCCTGTTCCTGGGGCTCCCAGCTCTGTCTGCCTCGACCTCTCCATGCCCCCTGCTCCAGGGCTCACCTGCTGCCGTCGCCGTGCCAACGGAACCCTCAGGCAGGCAGGCAGGCAGAGCATTGTGAAATGACAGCCTCCCCTCCCCCGCCGCTGGGGCCTGGGCCCAGGGCTGGGAGCTTGCAAGGCAAAGACACACCTCAGCTCAGCTTCTCCTGAGCTGCTCCAGAGCTCGACCCCCCGGGGCCCCGGGGCCCCAGGGCTGGGGCTCAGAGCAGGAAAGGGCGTTTTATTGGAATGTCCTTTCCTTCTTGATGATTCCTACAAACCGTTTTAAGCTCTGTACATATAGAAAAGCAACATGTGTCATGCCATTTGGGACATGCTGTTCACATGTCTAGCTCCACTAAAACCCTCCTCAGCATATTTCCGAGGCATCAAGGATGAACCAGGAACAGTGCACGGCCCTGACAAATCTGCTTCACTGTCCCAGCTTTAACAGACATCTGAGTGTCACACTACATGGCAGGTCCTGCCAGGGCAACAGCAGGGGAAGCTTCACTCACACAGTGCTACAGCATGGGCTTCCCTCCTAGTGAACGGGTGCAGCAGGGCAAACTCCTGTCACAGAGAATGGGCACAACCACACTGCAAGCTTCATTCACACATGGTCTGGCTTCCGACAGCAAAGCAAGCCTCCTACATTGCACATACTGCACTGTAAAGCGTTAGTCTTTGGACAGCAGAGCTATCCCTCTGCATCACACATACTGGACACCCTGAAGGGCCTCCTCCAGATTGAATTGTTACTGGATCGCCGTCCTATCCCCCTGCCCCAAACCTCTCCCATTGACTGTCAGCATGCTTCTCCTTACCTTCCTGCAGATACAGCACCCCTCTAGGCCTAACGGATGGCACACCAAGCTTCACGGGGCACTTTAAGGTATTCAGTCTCCACCTTTTATCTGTCCTGCTCCTCATTTCACCACGAAGAACCACTGGCAGTATTTCAACATCATTTTGAAACTGAAGTTATGGAACAGCTACAAAACCAGGGGAATGGCGCGGCAGGGGATTTCATTCCATTTCATTCTGTCCTTTGGCTGTGTGTGCAGTGTCAGAAGAGTTTGAGGACTGCAGAAGACACCGGAATAGATTTCTGGGCGAAAGCGCCAGAGATTCTGGCCCCCGCCCCGATCGCCTTACGAACGCCTTACAAACGCCTGGCGGGCTTTGCCCTGGCGGGCAAATGTCTGAGTTGGACACTCAGCGCAGTACCTGAGCAAATTAGAGTGAGGTTTCACTCAGGGACAAGCCTGCCAACCTATGTACTATGGCAGCTGAATGGGGGCATGGGGTCCTCATGTCTCAGGGATCTGCTTCTCTTATCCAAAACATCTTGCCTCCCATCAGCCTTAGCCCCTAGCATATGGTAATGAGTGGAGTCTCTACACTTCCCCCGTTGCACATTTGTCAATTCCCAGAGCTCTGTGGCAGACAGGGTAAATGTATCTATGTGTGAGAGAGAGAGGGAGCCAGAGAGAGAGAGAGAGAGAGAGAGAGAGAGAGAGAGAGAGAGAGAGAGAGAGGCGCAGGCTCTGACAGTCACAATGAGAGAAAAGTGAAGTTGCATCCCCTCAAGCACTCCCCTGCACCCATCAACACAACAGCAAAGTTAGCTTGCATGTTCCCCGCTCTCCCCACTAACCTCAACCCTCCTCTCTTTCAGGACTTGCAGAGTGCCTAGAGACCCTGGAAATGATGGCAGCGGAGCATGGTACAAACACAAATATCAAAATAGAACTATTCCCCTACTGTCTACAAAACCAAGGAACTACTTCACCTTTGTTTTTTCCACTTCACATTACAAGAGAAAGACGTCCTTCGTTGGGCCTTTTTACGCACTACCATTCGGTCTACACATTTCATCCTGTTGAGTCTCCCAGTCGGCAAGAGCTATATATTTGGGTGGGTGATCCCAATGAAGTCAATGGAAATAGAGAAGGTGTTAGAACGGTGATGATTGTTTGCTGCAAGTGTCTTCCCCTTGAAGTCCAGGGATATCATGGCCTTGACTAGGGGGTGGTCGAAACGGCCGATAATTTGCTCAGCAGAAAAAATGCAGAATTCTGGGCAAATTCTGCCACTTCGCCTGCTCTGCCCACAGAGAGAAATTGACAATTTCAGGCTTTTTCTCCCTGAAATTCGGTTTTTTATGGGAAATGTTTTTTGGTGGCTACAAGAAGTTTCAGACTGAAAACAGATAGTTTGTGAAAAAAACACCATTTCAGATGGTTTGCCAGAAGACATTGATTTTTTCCATTAAATTTTGTTTTAGCGGTCAAAAACATGATATTTCAGGGAAAAAACACAGTTCAGGAAGCAAAATCTGCATAGAAAATTGGCACAACAGCTAAAAAAATGTCCCTGCAGACAGAACAGAGCTGGAGGCGAATTTAGGCAATATCGTTCCACCAGTAGCGAGGGTAACTTTGCCCACCCCTAGCCTTGACTAGGGGACTGAAAATGAATCTACAGGGACTGGCCACAAAGTCCAGATGAGGGTGTATCAAGAGCTATGCTTTTTCCTTTCTTATTGGTGCTTTTGTTTTCACACCTTAACCTACCTTTCTTCAGTGCAGTGTCTGGGCCCTGTTTTTCACATGTTCTGTTTTTGAGCCCAGTCACAGGCCTCAGAGAAGGCCGGTGCCCTTTGAGGCCTGAATGCTTCCTCCGCCAGTAGCAGGGCCCCAGGGCTTCTGACAGCAGCAGAGGCCCTGTGAGGAGTGGCCTCGAGCGATCAGGCGGGCTCCTGCGAGCCACCTCCACTGGCCTGGGTCCTGTTCCTGGGGCTCCCAGCTCTGTCTGCCTTGACCTCTCCATGCCCCCTGCTCCAGGGCTCACCTGCTGCCGTCGCCGTGCCAACGGAACCCTCAGGCAGGCAGGCAGGCAGAGCATTGTGAAATGACAGCCTCCCCTCCCCCGCCGCTGGGGCCTGGGCCCAGGGCTGGGAGCTTGCAAGGCAAAGACACACCTCAGCTCAGCTTCTGCAGAGCTGCTCCAGAGCTCGACCCCCGGGGCCCCGGGGCCCCAGGGCTGGGGCTCAGAGCAGGAAAGGGCGTTTTATTGGAATGTCCTTTCCTTCTTGATGACTCCTACAAACCATTTTAAGCTCTGTACATATACAAAAGCAACATGTGTCATGCCATTTGGGACATGCTGTTCACATGTCTAGCTCCACTAAAACCCTCCTCAGCATATTTCCGAGGCATCAAGGATGAACCAGGAACAGTGCACGACCCCGACAAATCTGCTTCACTGTCCCAGCTTTAACAGACATCTGAGTGTCACACTACATGGCAGGTCCTGCCAGGGCAACAGCAGGGGAAGCTTCACTCACACAGTGCTACAGCATGGGCTTCCCTCCTAGTGAACGGGTGCAGCAGGGCAAACTCCTGTCACAGAGAATGGGCACAACCACACTGCAAGCTTCATTCACACATGGTCTGGCTTCCGACAGCAAAGCAAGCCTCCTACATTGCACATACTGCACTGTAAAGCGTTAGTCTTTGGACAGCAGAGCTATCCCTCTGCATCACACATACTGGACACCCTGAAGGGCCTCCTCCAGATTGAATTGTTACTGGATCGCCGTCCTATCCCCCTGCCCCAAACCTCTCCCATTGACTGTCAGCATGCTTCTCCTTACCTTCCTGCAGATACAGCACCCCTCTAGGCCTAACGGATGGCACACCAAGCTTCACGGGGCACTTTAAGGTATTCAGTCTCCACCTTTTATCTGTCCTGCTCCTCATTTCACCACGAAGAACCACTGGCAGTATTTCAACATCATTTTGAAACTGAAGTTATGGAACAGCTACAAAACCAGGGGAATGGCGCGGCAGGGGATTTCATTCCATTTCATTCTGTCCTTTGGCTGTGTGCGCAGTGTCAGAAGAGTTTGAGGACTGCAGAAGACACTGGAATAGATTTCTGGGCGAAAGCGCCAGAGATTCTGGCCCCCGCCCCGATCGCCTTACGAACGCCTTACAAACGCCTGGCGGGCTTTGCCCTGGCGGGCAAATGTCTGAGTTGGACACTCAGCGCAGTACCTGAGCAAATTAGAGTGAGGTTTCACTCAGGGACAAGCCTGCCAACCTATGTACTATGGCAGCTGAATGGGGGCATGGGGTCCTCATGTCTCAGGGATCTGCTTCTCTTATCCAAAACATCTTGCCTCCCATCAGCCTTAGCCCCTAGCATATGGTAATGAGTGGAGTCTCTACACTTCCCCCGTTGCACATTTGTCAATTCCCAGAGCTCTGTGGCAGACAGGGTAAATGTATCTATGTGTGTGAGAGAGAGGGAGCCAGAGAGAGAGAGAGAGAGAGAGAGAGGGGGGGGAGCAGGCTCTGACAGTCACAATGAGAGAAAAGTTAAGTTGCATCCCCTCAAGCACTCCCCTGCACCCATCAACACAACAGCAAAGTTAGCTTGCATGTTCCCCGCTCTCCCCACTAACCTCAACCCTCCTCTCTTTCAGGACTTGCAGAGTGCCTAGAGACCCTGGAAATGATGGCAGCGGAGCATGGTACAAACACAAATATCAAAATAGAACTATTCCCCTACTGTCTACAAAACCAAGGAACTACTTCACCTTTGTTTTTTCCACTTCACATTACAAGAGAAAGACGTCCTTCGTTGGGCCTTTTTACGCACTACCATTCGGTCTACACATTTCATCCTGTTGAGTCTCCCAGTCGGCAAGAGCTATATATTTGGGTGGGTGATCCCAATGAAGTCAATGGAAATAGAGAAGGTGTTAGAACGGTGATGATTGTTTGCTGCAAGTGTCTTCCCCTTGAAGTCCAGGGATATCATGGCCTTGACTAGGGGGTGGTCGAAACGGCCGATAATTTGCTCAGCAGAAAAAATGCAGAATTCTGGGCAAATTCTGCCACTTCGCCTGCTCTGCCCACAGAGAGAAAATGCCAATTTCAGGCTTTTTCTCCCTGAAATTCTGTTTTTTATGGGAAATGTTGTTTTTTGGTGGCCACAAGAAGTTTCAGACTAAAAACAGATAGTTTGTGAAAAAAACACCATTTCAGATGGTTTGCCAGAAGACATTTATTTTTTCCATGAAATTTTGTTTTAGCAGTCAAAAACATGATACTTCAGGGAAAGAACACATTTCAGGAAGCAAAATCTGCATAGAAAATTGGCACAAGAGCTAAAAAATGTCCCTGCAGGCAGAACAGAGCTGGAGGCGAATTTAGGCAATGTCGTTCCACCAGTAGTGAGGGTAACTTTGCCCACCCCTAGCCTTGACTAGGGGACTGAAAATGAATCTACAGGGACTGGCCACAAAGTCCAGATGAGGGTGTATCAAGAGCTATGCTTTTTCCTTTCTTATTGGTGCTTTTGTTTTCACACCTTAACCTACCTTTCTTCAGTGCAGTGTCTGGGCCCTGTTTTTCACATGTTCTGTTTTTGAGCCCAGTCACAGGCCTCAGAGAAGGCCGGTGCCCTTTGAGGCCTGAATGCTTCCTCCGCCAGTAGCAGGGCCCCAGGGCTTCTGACAGCAGCAGAGGCCCTGTGAGGAGTGGCCTCGAGCGATCAGGCGGGCTCCTGCGAGCCACCTCCACTGGCCTGGGTCCTGTTCCTGGGGCTCCCAGCTCTGTCTGCCTCGACCTCTCCATGCCCCCTGCTCCAGGGCTCACCTGCTGCCGTCGCCGTGCCAACGGAACCCTCAGGCAGGCAGGCAGGCAGAGCATTGTGAAATGACAGCCTCCCCTCCCCCGCCGCTGGGGCCTGGGCCCAGGGCTGGGAGCTTGCAAGGCAAAGGCACACCTCAGCTCAGCTTCTCCTGAGCTGCTCCAGAGCTCGACCCCCCGGGGCCCCGGGGCCCCAGGGCTGGGGCTCAGAGCAGGAAAGGGCGTTTTATTGGAATGTCCTTTCCTTCTTGATGATTCCTACAAACCGTTTTAAGCTCTGTACATATAGAAAAGCAACATGTGTCATGCCATTTGGGACATGCTGTTCACATGTCTAGCTCCACTAAAACCCTCCTCAGCATATTTCCGAGGCATCAAGGATGAACCAGGAACAGTGCACGGCCCTGACAAATCTGCTTCACTGTCCCAGCTTTAACAGACATCTGAGTGTCACACTACATGGCAGGTCCTGCCAGGGCAACAGCAGGGGAAGCTTCACTCACACAGTGCTACAGCATGGGCTTCCCTCCTAGTGAACGGGTGCAGCAGGGCAAACTCCTGTCACAGAGAATGGGCACAACCACACTGCAAGCTTCATTCACACATGGTCTGGCTTCCGACAGCAAAGCAAGCCTCCTACATTGCACATACTGCACTGTAAAGCGTTAGTCTTTGGACAGCAGAGCTATCCCTCTGCATCACACATACTGGACACCCTGAAGGGCCTCCTCCAGATTGAATTGTTACTGGATCGCCGTCCTATCCCCCTGCCCCAAACCTCTCCCATTGACTGTCAGCATGCTTCTCCTTACCTTCCTGCAGATACAGCACCCCTCTAGGCCTAACGGATGGCACACCAAGCTTCACGGGGCACTTTAAGGTATTCAGTCTCCACCTTTTATCTGTCCTGCTCCTCATTTCACCACGAAGAACCACTGGCAGTATTTCAACATCATTTTGAAACTGAAGTTATGGAACAGCTACAAAACCAGGGGAATGGCGCGGCAGGGGATTTCATTCCATTTCATTCTGTCCTTTGGCTGTGTGTGCGCAGTGTCAGAAGAGTTTGAGGACTGCAGAAGACACTGGAATAGATTTCTGGGCGAAAGCGCCAGAGATTCTGGCCCCTGCCCCGATCGCCTTACGAACGCCTTACAAACGCCTGGCGGGCTTTGCCCTGGCGGGCAAATGTCTGAGTTGGACACTCAGCGCAGTACCTGAGGAAATTAGAGTGAGGTTTGACTCAGGGACAAGCCTGCCAACCTATGTACTATGGCAGCTGAATGGGGGCATGGGGTCCTCGTGTCTCAGGGATCTGCTTCTCTTATCCAAAACATCTTGCCTCCCATCAGCCTTAGCACCTAGCATATGGTAATGAGTGGAGTCTCTACACTTCCCCCGTTGCACATTTGTCAATTCCCAGAGCTCTGTTGCAGACAGGGTAAATGTATCTATGTGTGAGAGAGAGAGGGAGCCAGATAGAGAGAGAGAAAGAGAGAGAGAGAGGGGGGGGGGAGCAGGCTCTGACAGTCACAATGAGAGAAAAGTTAAGTTGCATCCCCTCAAGCACTCCCCTGCACCCATCAACACAACAGCAAAGTTAGCTTGCATGTTCCCCGCTCTCCCCACTAACCTCAACCCTCCTCTCTTTCAGGACTTGCAGAGTGCCTAGAGACCCTGGAAATGATGGCAGCGGAGCATGGTACAAACACAAATATCAAAATAGAACTATTCCCCTACTGTCTACAAAACCAAGGAACTACTTCACCTTTGTTTTTTTCCACTTCACATTACAAGAGAAAGACGTCCTTCGTTGGCCCTTTTTACGCACTACCATTCGCTTTACACATTTCATCCTGTTGAGTCTCCCAGTCGGCAAGAGCTATATATTTGGGTGGGTGATCCCAATGAAGTCAATGGAAATAGAGAAGGTGTTAGAACGGTGATGATTGTGTGCTGCAAGTGTCTTTCCCTTGAAGTCCATAGATATCATGGCCTTGACTAGGGGGTGGTCGAAGTGGCCGATAATTTGCTCAGCAGACAAAATGCAGAATTTTGGGCAAATTCTGCCACTTCGCCTGCTCTGCCCACAGAGAGAAATTGACAATTTCAGGCTTTTTCTCCCTGAAATTCGGTTTTTTATGGGAAATGTTTTTTGGTGGCTACAAGAAGTTTCAGACTGAAAACAGATAGTTTGTGAAAAAAACACCATTTCAGATGGTTTGCCAGAAGACATTGATTTTTTCCATTAAATTTTGTTTTAGCGGTCAAAAACATGATATTTCAGGGAAAAAACACAGTTCAGGAAGCAAAATCTGCATAGAAAATTGGCACAACAGCTAAAAAAATGTCCCTGCAGACAGAACAGAGCTGGAGGCGAATTTAGGCAATATCGTTCCACCAGTAGCGAGGGTAACTTTGCCCACCCCTAGCCTTGACTAGGGGACTGAAAATGAATCTACAGGGACTGGCCACAAAGTCCAGATGAGGGTGTATCAAGAGCTATGCTTTTTCCTTTCTTATTGGTGCTTTTGTTTTCACACCTTAACCTACCTTTCTTCAGTGCAGTGTCTGGGCCCTGTTTTTCACATGTTCTGTTTTTGAGCCCAGTCACAGGCCTCAGAGAAGGCCGGTGCCCTTTGAGGCCTGAAGGCTTCCTCCGCCAGTAGCAGGGCCCCAGGGCTTCTGACAGCAGCAGAGGCCCTGTGAGGAGTGGCCTCGAGCGATCAGGCGGGCTCCTGCGAGCCACCTCCACTGGCCTGGGTCCTGTTCCTGGGGCTCCCAGCTCTGTCTGCCTCGACCTCTCCATGCCCCCTGCTCCAGGGCTCACCTGCTGCCGTCGCCGTGCCAACGGAACCCTCAGGCAGGCAGGCAGGCAGAGCATTGTGAAATGACAGCCTCCCCTCCCCCGCCGCTGGGGCCTGGGCCCAGGGCTGGGAGCTTGCAAGGCAAAGACACACCTCAGCTCAGCTTCTCCTGAGCTGCTCCAGAGCTCGACCCCCCGGGGCCCCGGGGCCCCAGGGCTGGGGCTCAGAGCAGGAAAGGGCGTTTTATTGGAATGTCCTTTCCTTCTTGATGATTCCTACAAACCGTTTTAAGCTCTGTACATATAGAAAAGCAACATGTGTCATGCCATTTGGGACATGCTGTTCACATGTCTAGCTCCACTAAAACCCTCCTCAGCATATTTCCGAGGCATCAAGGATGAACCAGGAACAGTGCACGGCCCTGACAAATCTGCTTCACTGTCCCAGCTTTAACAGACATCTGAGTGTCACACTACATGGCAGGTCCTGCCAGGGCAACAGCAGGGGAAGCTTCACTCACACAGTGCTACAGCATGGGCTTCCCTCCTAGTGAACGGGTGCAGCAGGGCAAACTCCTGTCACAGAGAATGGGCACAACCACACTGCAAGCTTCATTCACACATGGTCTGGCTTCCGACAGCAAAGCAAGCCTCCTACATTGCACATACTGCACTGTAAAGCGTTAGTCTTTGGACAGCAGAGCTATCCCTCTGCATCACACATACTGGACACCCTGAAGGGCCTCCTCCAGATTGAATTGTTACTGGATCGCCGTCCTATCCCCCTGCCCCAAACCTCTCCCATTGACTGTCAGCATGCTTCTCCTTACCTTCCTGCAGATACAGCACCCCTCTAGGCCTAACGGATGGCACACCAAGCTTCACGGGGCACTTTAAGGTATTCAGTCTCCACCTTTTATCTGTCCTGCTCCTCATTTCACCACGAAGAACCACTGGCAGTATTTCAACATCATTTTGAAACTGAAGTTATGGAACAGCTACAAAACCAGGGGAATGGCGCGGCAGGGGATTTCATTCCATTTCATTCTGTCCTTTGGCTGTGTGTGCGCAGTGTCAGAAGAGTTTGAGGACTGCAGAAGACACTGGAATAGATTTCTGGGCGAAAGCGCCAGAGATTCTGGCCCCTGCCCCGATCGCCTTACGAACGCCTTACAAACGCCTGGCGGGCTTTGCCCTGGCGGGCAAATGTCTGAGTTGGACACTCAGCGCAGTACCTGAGGAAATTAGAGTGAGGTTTGACTCAGGGACAAGCCTGCCAACCTATGTACTATTGCAGCTGAATGGGGGCATGGGGTCCTCGTGTCTCAGGGATCTGCTTCTCTTATCCAAAACATCTTGCCTCCCATCAGCCTTAGCACCTAGCATATGGTAATGAGTGGAGTCTCTACACTTCCCCCGTTGCACATTTGTCAATTCCCAGAGCTCTGTTGCAGACAGGGTAAATGTATCTATGTGTGAGAGAGAGAGGGAGCCAGATAGAGAGAGAGAAAGAGAGAGAGAGAGGGGGGGGGAGCAGGCTCTGACAGTCACAATGAGAGAAAAGTGAAGTTGCATCCCCTCAAGCACTCCCCTGCACCCATCAACACAACAGCAAAGTTAGCTTGCATGTTCCCCGTTCTCCCCACTAACCTCACCCAAACCCACCCTCCTCTCTTTCAGGACTTGCAGAGTGCCTAGAGACCCTGGAAATGATGGCAGCGGAGCATGGTACAAACACAAATATCAAAATAGAACTATTCCCCTACTGTCTACAAAACCAAGGAACTACTTCACCTTTGTTTTTTTCCACTTCACATTACAAGAGAAAGACGTCCTTCGTTGGCCCTTTTTACGCACTACCATTCGCTTTACACATTTCATCCTGTTGAGTCTCCCAGTCGGCAAGAGCTATATATTTGGGTGGGTGATCCCAATGAAGTCAATGGAAATAGAGAAGGTGTTAGAACGGTGATGATTGTGTGCTGCAAGTGTCTTTCCCTTGAAGTCCATAGATATCATGGCCTTGACTAGGGGGTGGTCGAAGTGGCCGATAATTTGCTCAGCAGACAAAATGCAGAATTTTGGGCAAATTCTGCCACTTCGCCTGCTCTGCCCACAGAGAGAAATTGACAATTTCAGGCTTTTTCTCCCTGAAATTCGGTTTTTTATGGGAAATGTTTTTTGGTGGCTACAAGAAGTTTCAGACTGAAAACAGATAGTTTGTGAAAAAAACACCATTTCAGATGGTTTGCCAGAAGACATTGATTTTTTCCATTAAATTTTGTTTTAGCGGTCAAAAACATGATATTTCAGGGAAAAAACACAGTTCAGGAAGCAAAATCTGCATAGAAAATTGGCACAACAGCTAAAAAAATGTCCCTGCAGACAGAACAGAGCTGGAGGCGAATTTAGGCAATATCGTTCCACCAGTAGCGAGGGTAACTTTGCCCACCCCTAGCCTTGACTAGGGGACTGAAAATGAATCTACAGGGACTGGCCACAAAGTCCAGATGAGGGTGTATCAAGAGCTATGCTTTTTCCTTTCTTATTGGTGCTTTTGTTTTCACACCTTAACCTACCTTTCTTCAGTGCAGTGTCTGGGCCCTGTTTTTCACATGTTCTGTTTTTGAGCCCAGTCACAGGCCTCAGAGAAGGCCGGTGCCCTTTGAGGCCTGAAGGCTTCCTCCGCCAGTAGCAGGGCCCCAGGGCTTCTGACAGCAGCAGAGGCCCTGTGAGGAGTGGCCTCGAGCGATCAGGCGGGCTCCTGCGAGCCACCTCCACTGGCCTGGGTCCTGTTCCTGGGGCTCCCAGCTCTGTCTGCCTCGACCTCTCCATGCCCCCTGCTCCAGGGCTCACCTGCTGCCGTCGCCGTGCCAACGGAACCCTCAGGCAGGCAGGCAGGCAGAGCATTGTGAAATGACAGCCTCCCCTCCCCCGCCGCTGGGGCCTGGGCCCAGGGCTGGGAGCTTGCAAGGCAAAGACACACCTCAGCTCAGCTTCTCCTGAGCTGCTCCAGAGCTCGACCCCCCGGGGCCCCGGGGCCCCAGGGCTGGGGCTCAGAGCAGGAAAGGGCGTTTTATTGGAATGTCCTTTCCTTCTTGATGATTCCTACAAACCGTTTTAAGCTCTGTACATATAGAAAAGCAACATGTGTCATGCCATTTGGGACATGCTGTTCACATGTCTAGCTCCACTAAAACCCTCCTCAGCATATTTCCGAGGCATCAAGGATGAACCAGGAACAGTGCACGGCCCTGACAAATCTGCTTCACTGTCCCAGCTTTAACAGACATCTGAGTGTCACACTACATGGCAGGTCCTGCCAGGGCAACAGCAGGGGAAGCTTCACTCACACAGTGCTACAGCATGGGCTTCCCTCCTAGTGAACGGGTGCAGCAGGGCAAACTCCTGTCACAGAGAATGGGCACAACCACACTGCAAGCTTCATTCACACATGGTCTGGCTTCCGACAGCAAAGCAAGCCTCCTACATTGCACATACTGCACTGTAAAGCGTTAGTCTTTGGACAGCAGAGCTATCCCTCTGCATCACACATACTGGACACCCTGAAGGGCCTCCTCCAGATTGAATTGTTACTGGATCGCCGTCCTATCCCCCTGCCCCAAACCTCTCCCATTGACTGTCAGCATGCTTCTCCTTACCTTCCTGCAGATACAGCACCCCTCTAGGCCTAACGGATGGCACACCAAGCTTCACGGGGCACTTTAAGGTATTCAGTCTCCACCTTTTATCTGTCCTGCTCCTCATTTCACCACGAAGAACCACTGGCAGTATTTCAACATCATTTTGAAACTGAAGTTATGGAACAGCTACAAAACCAGGGGAATGGCGCGGCAGGGGATTTCATTCCATTTCATTCTGTCCTTTGGCTGTGTGTGCGCAGTGTCAGAAGAGTTTGAGGACTGCAGAAGACACTGGAATAGATTTCTGGGCGAAAGCGCCAGAGATTCTGGCCCCTGCCCCGATCGCCTTACGAACGCCTTACAAACGCCTGGCGGGCTTTGCCCTGGCGGGCAAATGTCTGAGTTGGACACTCAGCGCAGTACCTGAGGAAATTAGAGTGAGGTTTGACTCAGGGACAAGCCTGCCAACCTATGTACTATTGCAGCTGAATGGGGGCATGGGGTCCTCGTGTCTCAGGGATCTGCTTCTCTTATCCAAAACATCTTGCCTCCCATCAGCCTTAGCACCTAGCATATGGTAATGAGTGGAGTCTCTACACTTCCCCCGTTGCACATTTGTCAATTCCCAGAGCTCTGTTGCAGACAGGGTAAATGTATCTATGTGTGAGAGAGAGAGGGAGCCAGATAGAGAGAGAGAAAGAGAGAGAGAGAGGGGGGGGGAGCAGGCTCTGACAGTCACAATGAGAGAAAAGTGAAGTTGCATCCCCTCAAGCACTCCCCTGCACCCATCAACACAACAGCAAAGTTAGCTTGCATGTTCCCCGTTCTCCCCACTAACCTCACCCAAACCCACCCTCCTCTCTTTCAGGACTTGCAGAGTGCCTAGAGACCCTGGAAATGATGGCAGCGGAGCATGGTACAAACACAAATATCAAAATAGAACTATTCCCCTACTGTCTACAAAACCAAGGAACTACTTCACCTTTGTTTTTTTCCACTTCACATTACAAGAGAAAGACGTCCTTCGTTGGCCCTTTTTACGCACTACCATTCGCTTTACACATTTCATCCTGTTGAGTCTCCCAGTCGGCAAGAGCTATATATTTGGGTGGGTGATCCCAATGAAGTCAATGGAAATAGAGAAGGTGTTAGAACGGTGATGATTGTGTGCTGCAAGTGTCTTTCCCTTGAAGTCCATAGATATCATGGCCTTGACTAGGGGGTGGTCGAAGTGGCCGATAATTTGCTCAGCAGACAAAATGCAGAATTTTGGGCAAATTCTGCCACTTCGCCTGCTCTGCCCACAGAGAGAAATTGACAATTTCAGGCTTTTTCTCCCTGAAATTCGGTTTTTTATGGGAAATGTTTTTTGGTGGCTACAAGAAGTTTCAGACTGAAAACAGATAGTTTGTGAAAAAAACACCATTTCAGATGGTTTGCCAGAAGACATTGATTTTTTCCATTAAATTTTGTTTTAGCGGTCAAAAACATGATATTTCAGGGAAAAAACACAGTTCAGGAAGCAAAATCTGCATAGAAAATTGGCACAACAGCTAAAAAAATGTCCCTGCAGACAGAACAGAGCTGGAGGCGAATTTAGGCAATATCGTTCCACCAGTAGCGAGGGTAACTTTGCCCACCCCTAGCCTTGACTAGGGGACTGAAAATGAATCTACAGGGACTGGCCACAAAGTCCAGATGAGGGTGTATCAAGAGCTATGCTTTTTCCTTTCTTATTGGTGCTTTTGTTTTCACACCTTAACCTACCTTTCTTCAGTGCAGTGTCTGGGCCCTGTTTTTCACATGTTCTGTTTTTGAGCCCAGTCACAGGCCTCAGAGAAGGCCGGTGCCCTTTGAGGCCTGAAGGCTTCCTCCGCCAGTAGCAGGGCCCCAGGGCTTCTGACAGCAGCAGAGGCCCTGTGAGGAGTGGCCTCGAGCGATCAGGCGGGCTCCTGCGAGCCACCTCCACTGGCCTGGGTCCTGTTCCTGGGGCTCCCAGCTCTGTCTGCCTCGACCTCTCCATGCCCCCTGCTCCAGGGCTCACCTGCTGCCGTCGCCGTGCCAACGGAACCCTCAGGCAGGCAGGCAGGCAGAGCATTGTGAAATGACAGCCTCCCCTCCCCCGCCGCTGGGGCCTGGGCCCAGGGCTGGGAGCTTGCAAGGCAAAGACACACCTCAGCTCAGCTTCTCCTGAGCTGCTCCAGAGCTCGACCCCCCGGGGCCCCGGGGCCCCAGGGCTGGGGCTCAGAGCAGGAAAGGGCGTTTTATTGGAATGTCCTTTCCTTCTTGATGATTCCTACAAACCGTTTTAAGCTCTGTACATATAGAAAAGCAACATGTGTCATGCCATTTGGGACATGCTGTTCACATGTCTAGCTCCACTAAAACCCTCCTCAGCATATTTCCGAGGCATCAAGGATGAACCAGGAACAGTGCACGGCCCTGACAAATCTGCTTCACTGTCCCAGCTTTAACAGACATCTGAGTGTCACACTACATGGCAGGTCCTGCCAGGGCAACAGCAGGGGAAGCTTCACTCACACAGTGCTACAGCATGGGCTTCCCTCCTAGTGAACGGGTGCAGCAGGGCAAACTCCTGTCACAGAGAATGGGCACAACCACACTGCAAGCTTCATTCACACATGGTCTGGCTTCCGACAGCAAAGCAAGCCTCCTACATTGCACATACTGCACTGTAAAGCGTTAGTCTTTGGACAGCAGAGCTATCCCTCTGCATCACACATACTGGACACCCTGAAGGGCCTCCTCCAGATTGAATTGTTACTGGATCGCCGTCCTATCCCCCTGCCCCAAACCTCTCCCATTGACTGTCAGCATGCTTCTCCTTACCTTCCTGCAGATACAGCACCCCTCTAGGCCTAACGGATGGCACACCAAGCTTCACGGGGCACTTTAAGGTATTCAGTCTCCACCTTTTATCTGTCCTGCTCCTCATTTCACCACGAAGAACCACTGGCAGTATTTCAACATCATTTTGAAACTGAAGTTATGGAACAGCTACAAAACCAGGGGAATGGCGCGGCAGGGGATTTCATTCCATTTCATTCTGTCCTTTGGCTGTGTGTGCGCAGTGTCAGAAGAGTTTGAGGACTGCAGAAGACACTGGAATAGATTTCTGGGCGAAAGCGCCAGAGATTCTGGCCCCTGCCCCGATCGCCTTACGAACGCCTTACAAACGCCTTACAAACGCCTGGCGGGCTTTGCCCTGGCGGGCAAATGTCTGAGTTGGACACTCAGCGCAGTACCTGAGGAAATTAGAGTGAGGTTTGACTCAGGGACAAGCCTGCCAACCTATGTACTATTGCAGCTGAATGGGGGCATGGGGTCCTCGTGTCTCAGGGATCTGCTTCTCTTATCCAAAACATCTTGCCTCCCATCAGCCTTAGCACCTAGCATATGGTAATGAGTGGAGTCTCTACACTTCCCCCGTTGCACATTTGTCAATTCCCAGAGCTCTGTTGCAGACAGGGTAAATGTATCTATGTGTGAGAGAGAGAGGGAGCCAGATAGAGAGAGAGAAAGAGAGAGAGAGAGGGGGGGGGAGCAGGCTCTGACAGTCACAATGAGAGAAAAGTGAAGTTGCATCCCCTCAAGCACTCCCCTGCACCCATCAACACAACAGCAAAGTTAGCTTGCATGTTCCCCGTTCTCCCCACTAACCTCACCCAAACCCACCCTCCTCTCTTTCAGGACTTGCAGAGTGCCTAGAGACCCTGGAAATGATGGCAGCGGAGCATGGTACAAACACAAATATCAAAATAGAACTATTCCCCTACTGTCTACAAAACCAAGGAACTACTTCACCTTTGTTTTTTTCCACTTCACATTACAAGAGAAAGACGTCCTTCGTTGGCCCTTTTTACGCACTACCATTCGCTTTACACATTTCATCCTGTTGAGTCTCCCAGTCGGCAAGAGCTATATATTTGGGTGGGTGATCCCAATGAAGTCAATGGAAATAGAGAAGGTGTTAGAACGGTGATGATTGTGTGCTGCAAGTGTCTTTCCCTTGAAGTCCATAGATATCATGGCCTTGACTAGGGGGTGGTCGAAGTGGCCGATAATTTGCTCAGCAGACAAAATGCAGAATTTTGGGCAAATTCTGCCACTTCGCCTGCTCTGCCCACAGAGAGAAATTGACAATTTCAGGCTTTTTCTCCCTGAAATTCGGTTTTTTATGGGAAATGTTTTTTGGTGGCTACAAGAAGTTTCAGACTGAAAACAGATAGTTTGTGAAAAAAACACCATTTCAGATGGTTTGCCAGAAGACATTGATTTTTTCCATTAAATTTTGTTTTAGCGGTCAAAAACATGATATTTCAGGGAAAAAACACAGTTCAGGAAGCAAAATCTGCATAGAAAATTGGCACAACAGCTAAAAAAATGTCCCTGCAGACAGAACAGAGCTGGAGGCGAATTTAGGCAATATCGTTCCACCAGTAGCGAGGGTAACTTTGCCCACCCCTAGCCTTGACTAGGGGACTGAAAATGAATCTACAGGGACTGGCCACAAAGTCCAGATGAGGGTGTATCAAGAGCTATGCTTTTTCCTTTCTTATTGGTGCTTTTGTTTTCACACCTTAACCTACCTTTCTTCAGTGCAGTGTCTGGGCCCTGTTTTTCACATGTTCTGTTTTTGAGCCCAGTCACAGGCCTCAGAGAAGGCCGGTGCCCTTTGAGGCCTGAAGGCTTCCTCCGCCAGTAGCAGGGCCCCAGGGCTTCTGACAGCAGCAGAGGCCCTGTGAGGAGTGGCCTCGAGCGATCAGGCGGGCTCCTGCGAGCCACCTCCACTGGCCTGGGTCCTGTTCCTGGGGCTCCCAGCTCTGTCTGCCTCGACCTCTCCAAGCCCCCTGCTCCAGGGCTCACCTGCTGCCGTCGCCGTGCCAACGGAACCCTCAGGCAGGCAGGCAGGCAGAGCATTGTGAAATGACAGCCTCCCCTCCCCCGCCGCTGGGGCCTGGGCCCAGGGCTGGGAGCTTGCAAGGCAAAGACACACCTCAGCTCAGCTTCTCCTGAGCTGCTCCAGAGCTCGACCCCCCGGGGCCCCGGGGCCCCAGGGCTGGGGCTCAGAGCAGGAAAGGGCGTTTTATTGGAATGTCCTTTCCTTCTTGATGATTCCTACAAACCGTTTTAAGCTCTGTACATATAGAAAAGCAACATGTGTCATGCCATTTGGGACATGCTGTTCACATGTCTAGCTCCACTAAAACCCTCCTCAGCATATTTCCGAGGCATCAAGGATGAACCAGGAACAGTGCACGGCCCTGACAAATCTGCTTCACTGTCCCAGCTTTAACAGACATCTGAGTGTCACACTACATGGCAGGTCCTGCCAGGGCAACAGCAGGGGAAGCTTCACTCACACAGTGCTACAGCATGGGCTTCCCTCCTAGTGAACGGGTGCAGCAGGGCAAACTCCTGTCACAGAGAATGGGCACAACCACACTGCAAGCTTCATTCACACATGGTCTGGCTTCCGACAGCAAAGCAAGCCTCCTACATTGCACATACTGCACTGTAAAGCGTTAGTCTTTGGACAGCAGAGCTATCCCTCTGCATCACACATACTGGACACCCTGAAGGGCCTCCTCCAGATTGAATTGTTACTGGATCGCCGTCCTATCCCCCTGCCCCAAACCTCTCCCATTGACTGTCAGCATGCTTCTCCTTACCTTCCTGCAGATACAGCACCCCTCTAGGCCTAACGGATGGCACACCAAGCTTCACGGGGCACTTTAAGGTATTCAGTCTCCACCTTTTATCTGTCCTGCTCCTCATTTCACCACGAAGAACCACTGGCAGTATTTCAACATCATTTTGAAACTGAAGTTATGGAACAGCTACAAAACCAGGGGAATGGCGCGGCAGGGGATTTCATTCCATTTCATTCTGTCCTTTGGCTGTGTGTGCGCAGTGTCAGAAGAGTTTGAGGACTGCAGAAGACACTGGAATAGATTTCTGGGCGAAAGCGCCAGAGATTCTGGCCCCTGCCCCGATCGCCTTACGAACGCCTTACAAACGCCTGGCGGGCTTTGCCCTGGCGGGCAAATGTCTGAGTTGGACACTCAGCGCAGTACCTGAGGAAATTAGAGTGAGGTTTGACTCAGGGACAAGCCTGCCAACCTATGTACTATGGCAGCTGAATGGGGGCATGGGGTCCTCATGTCTCAGGGATCTGCTTCTCTTATCCAAAACATCTTGCCTCCCATCAGCCTTAGCACCTAGCATATGGTAATGAGTGGAGTCTCTACACTTCCCCCGTTGCACATTTGTCAATTCCCAGAGCTCTGTTGCAGACAGGGTAAATGTATCTATGTGTGAGAGAGAGAGGGAGCCAGATAGAGAGAGAGAAAGAGAGAGAGAGAGGGGGGGGGGAGCAGGCTCTGACAGTCACAATGAGAGAAAAGTGAAGTTGCATCCCCTCAAGCACTCCCCTGCACCCATCAACACAACAGCAAAGTTAGCTTGCATGTTCCCCGTTCTCCCCACTAACCTCACCCAAACCCACCCTCCTCTCTTTCAGGACTTGCAGAGTGCCTAGAGACCCTGGAAATGATGGCAGCGGAGCATGGTACAAACACAAATATCAAAATAGAACTATTCCCCTACTGTCTACAAAACCAAGGAACTACTTCACCTTTGTTTTTTTCCACTTCACATTACAAGAGAAAGACGTCCTTCGTTGGCCCTTTTTACGCACTACCATTCGCTTTACACATTTCATCCTGTTGAGTCTCCCAGTCGGCAAGAGCTATATATTTGGGTGGGTGATCCCAATGAAGTCAATGGAAATAGAGAAGGTGTTAGAACGGTGATGATTGTGTGCTGCAAGTGTCTTTCCCTTGAAGTCCATAGATATCATGGCCTTGACTAGGGGGTGGTCGAAGTGGCCGATAATTTGCTCAGCAGACAAAATGCAGAATTTTGGGCAAATTCTGCCACTTCGCCTGCTCTGCCCACAGAGAGAAATTGACAATTTCAGGCTTTTTCTCCCTGAAATTCGGTTTTTTATGGGAAATGTTTTTTGGTGGCTACAAGAAGTTTCAGACTGAAAACAGATAGTTTGTGAAAAAAACACCATTTCAGATGGTTTGCCAGAAGACATTGATTTTTTCCATTAAATTTTGTTTTAGCGGTCAAAAACATGATATTTCAGGGAAAAAACACAGTTCAGGAAGCAAAATCTGCATAGAAAATTGGCACAACAGCTAAAAAAATGTCCCTGCAGACAGAACAGAGCTGGAGGCGAATTTAGGCAATATCGTTCCACCAGTAGCGAGGGTAACTTTGCCCACCCCTAGCCTTGACTAGGGGACTGAAAATGAATCTACAGGGACTGGCCACAAAGTCCAGATGAGGGTGTATCAAGAGCTATGCTTTTTCCTTTCTTATTGGTGCTTTTGTTTTCACACCTTAACCTACCTTTCTTCAGTGCAGTGTCTGGGCCCTGTTTTTCACATGTTCTGTTTTTGAGCCCAGTCACAGGCCTCAGAGAAGGCCGGTGCCCTTTGAGGCCTGAATGCTTCCTCCGCCAGTAGCAGGGCCCCAGGGCTTCTGACAGCAGCAGAGGCCCTGTGAGGAGTGGCCTCGAGCGATCAGGCGGGCTCCTGCGAGCCACCTCCACTGGCCTGGGTCCTGTTCCTGGGGCTCCCAGCTCTGTCTGCCTTGACCTCTCCATGCCCCCTGCTCCAGGGCTCACCTGCTGCCGTCGCCGTGCCAACGGAACCCTCAGGCAGGCAGGCAGGCAGAGCATTGTGAAATGACAGCCTCCCCTCCCCCGCCGCTGGGGCCTGGGCCCAGGGCTGGGAGCTTGCAAGGCAAAGACACACCTCAGCTCAGCTTCTCCTGAGCTGCTCCAGAGCTCGACCCCCCGGGGCCCCAGGGCTGGGGCTCAGAGCAGGAAAGGGCGTTTTATTGGAATGTCCTTTCCTTCTTGATGATTCCTACAAACCGTTTTAAGCTCTGTACATATAGAAAAGCAACATGTGTCATGCCATTTGGGACATGCTGTTCACATGTCTAGCTCCACTAAAACCCTCCTCAGCATATTTCCGAGGCATCAAGGATGAACCAGGAACAGTGCACGGCCCTGACAAATCTGCTTCACTGTCCCAGCTTTAACAGACATCTGAGTGTCACACTACATGGCAGGTCCTGCCAGGGCAACAGCAGGGGAAGCTTCACTCACACAGTGCTACAGCATGGGCTTCCCTCCTAGTGAACGGGTGCAGCAGGGCAAACTCCTGTCACAGAGAATGGGCACAACCACACTGCAAGCTTCATTCACACATGGTCTGGCTTCCGACAGCAAAGCAAGCCTCCTACATTGCACATACTGCACTGTAAAGCGTTAGTCTTTGGACAGCAGAGCTATCCCTCTGCATCACACATACTGGACACCCTGAAGGGCCTCCTCCAGATTGAATTGTTACTGGATCGCCGTCCTATCCCCCTGCCCCAAACCTCTCCCATTGACTGTCAGCATGCTTCTCCTTACCTTCCTGCAGATACAGCACCCCTCTAGGCCTAACGGATGGCACACCAAGCTTCACGGGGCACTTTAAGGTATTCAGTCTCCACCTTTTATCTGTCCTGCTCCTCATTTCACCACGAAGAACCACTGGCAGTATTTCAACATCATTTTGAAACTGAAGTTATGGAACAGCTACAAAACCAGGGGAATGGCGCGGCAGGGGATTTCATTCCATTTCATTCTGTCCTTTGGCTGTGTGTGCGCAGTGTCAGAAGAGTTTGAGGACTGCAGAAGACACTGGAATAGATTTCTGGGCGAAAGCGCCAGAGATTCTGGCCCCTGCCCCGATCGCCTTACGAACGCCTTACAAACGCCTGGCGGGCTTTGCCCTGGCGGGCAAATGTCTGAGTTGGACACTCAGCGCAGTACCTGAGGAAATTAGAGTGAGGTTTGACTCAGGGACAAGCCTGCCAACCTATGTACTATGGCAGCTGAATGGGGGCATGGGGTCCTCGTGTCTCAGGGATCTGCTTCTCTTATCCAAAACATCTTGCCTCCCATCAGCCTTAGCACCTAGCATATGGTAATGAGTGGAGTCTCTACACTTCCCCCGTTGCACATTTGTCAATTCCCAGAGCTCTGTTGCAGACAGGGTAAATGTATCTATGTGTGAGAGAGAGAGGGAGCCAGATAGAGAGAGAGAAAGAGAGAGAGAGAGGGGGGGGGGAGCAGGCTCTGACAGTCACAATGAGAGAAAAGTGAAGTTGCATCCCCTCAAGCACTCCCCTGCACCCATCAACACAACAGCAAAGTTAGCTTGCATGTTCCCCGTTCTCCCCACTAACCTCACCCAAACCCACCCTCCTCTCTTTCAGGACTTGCAGAGTGCCTAGAGACCCTGGAAATGATGGCAGCGGAGCATGGTACAAACACAAATATCAAAATAGAACTATTCCCCTACTGTCTACAAAACCAAGGAACTACTTCACCTTTGTTTTTTTCCACTTCACATTACAAGAGAAAGACGTCCTTCGTTGGCCCTTTTTACGCACTACCATTCGCTTTACACATTTCATCCTGTTGAGTCTCCCAGTCGGCAAGAGCTATATATTTGGGTGGGTGATCCCAATGAAGTCAATGGAAATAGAGAAGGTGTTAGAACGGTGATGATTGTGTGCTGCAAGTGTCTTTCCCTTGAAGTCCATAGATATCATGGCCTTGACTAGGGGGTGGTCGAAGTGGCCGATAATTTGCTCAGCAGACAAAATGCAGAATTTTGGGCAAATTCTGCCACTTCGCCTGCTCTGCCCACAGAGAGAAATTGACAATTTCAGGCTTTTTCTCCCTGAAATTCGGTTTTTTATGGGAAATGTTTTTTGGTGGCTACAAGAAGTTTCAGACTGAAAACAGATAGTTTGTGAAAAAAACACCATTTCAGATGGTTTGCCAGAAGACATTGATTTTTTCCATTAAATTTTGTTTTAGCGGTCAAAAACATGATATTTCAGGGAAAAAACACAGTTCAGGAAGCAAAATCTGCATAGAAAATTGGCACAACAGCTAAAAAAATGTCCCTGCAGACAGAACAGAGCTGGAGGCGAATTTAGGCAATATCGTTCCACCAGTAGTGAGGGTAACTTTGCCCACCCCTAGCCTTGACTAGGGGACTGAAAATGAATCTACAGGGACTGGCCACAAAGTCCAGATGAGGGTGTATCAAGAGCTATGCTTTTTCCTTTGGTGCTTTTGTTTTCACACCTTAACCTACCTTTCTTCAGTGCAGTGTCTGGGCCCTGTTTTTCACATGTTCTGTTTTTGAGCCCAGTCACAGGCCTCAGAGAAGGCCGGTGCCCTTTGAGGCCTGAATGCTTCCTCCGCCAGTAGCAGGGCCCCAGGGCTTCTGACAGCAGCAGAGGCCCTGTGAGGAGTGGCCTCGAGCGATCAGGCGGGCTCCTGCGAGCCACCTCCACTGGCCTGGGTCCTGTTCCTGGGGCTCCCAGCTCTGTCTGCCTTGACCTCTCCATGCCCCCTGCTCCAGGGCTCACCTGCTGCCGTCGCCGTGCCAACGGAACCCTCAGGCAGGCAGGCAGGCAGAGCATTGTGAAATGACAGCCTCCCCTCCCCCGCCGCTGGGGCCTGGGCCCAGGGCTGGGAGCTTGCAAGGCAAAGACACACCTCAGCTCAGCTTCTCCTGAGCTGCTCCAGAGCTCGACCCCCCGGGGCCCCGGGGCCCCAGGGCTGGGGCTCAGAGCAGGAAAGGGCGTTTTATTGGAATGTCCTTTCCTTCTTGATGATTCCTACAAACCGTTTTAAGCTCTGTACATATAGAAAAGCAACATGTGTCATGCCATTTGGGACATGCTGTTCACATGTCTAGCTCCACTAAAACCCTCCTCAGCATATTTCCGAGGCATCAAGGATGAACCAGGAACAGTGCACGGCCCTGACAAATCTGCTTCACAGTCACAGCTTTAACAGACATCTGAGTGTCACACTACATGGCAGGTCCTGCCAGGGCAACAGCAGGGGAAGCTTCACTCACACAGTGCTACAGCATGGGCTTCCCTCCTAGTGAACGGGTGCAGCAGGGCAAACTCCTGTCACAGAGAATGGGCACAACCACACTGCAAGCTTCATTCACACATGGTCTGGCTTCCGACAGCAAAGCAAGCCTCCTACATTGCACATACTGCACTGTAAAGCGTTAGTCTTTGGACAGCAGAGCTATCCCTCTGCATCACACATACTGGACACCCTGAAGGGCCTCCTCCAGATTGAATTGTTACTGGATCGCCGTCCTATCCCCCTGCCCCAAACCTCTCCCATTGACTGTCAGCATGCTTCTCCTTACCTTCCTGCAGATACAGCACCCCTCTAGGCCTAACGGATGGCACACCAAGCTTCACGGGGCACTTTAAGGTATTCAGTCTCCACCTTTTATCTGTCCTGCTCCTCATTTCACCACGAAGAACCACTGGCAGTATTTCAACATCATTTTGAAACTGAAGTTATGGAACAGCTACAAAACCAGGGGAATGGCGCGGCAGGGGATTTCATTCCATTTCATTCTGTCCTTTGGCTGTGTGTGCGCAGTGTCAGAAGAGTTTGAGGACTGCAGAAGACACTGGAATAGATTTCTGGGCGAAAGCGCCAGAGATTCTGGCCCCTGCCCCGATCGCCTTACGAACGCCTTACAAACGCCTGGCGGGCTTTGCCCTGGCGGGCAAATGTCTGAGTTGGACACTCAGCGCAGTACCTGAGGAAATTAGAGTGAGGTTTGACTCAGGGACAAGCCTGCCAACCTATGTACTATGGCAGCTGAATGGGGGCATGGGGTCCTCGTGTCTCAGGGATCTGCTTCTCTTATCCAAAACATCTTGCCTCCCATCAGCCTTAGCACCTAGCATATGGTAATGAGTGGAGTCTCTACACTTCCCCCGTTGCACATTTGTCAATTCCCAGAGCTCTGTTGCAGACAGGGTAAATGTATCTATGTGTGAGAGAGAGAGGGAGCCAGATAGAGAGAGAGAAAGAGAGAGAGAGAGGGGGGGGGGAGCAGGCTCTGACAGTCACAATGAGAGAAAAGTGAAGTTGCATCCCCTCAAGCACTCCCCTGCACCCATCAACACAACAGCAAAGTTAGCTTGCATGTTCCCCGTTCTCCCCACTAACCTCACCCAAACCCACCCTCCTCTCTTTCAGGACTTGCAGAGTGCCTAGAGACCCTGGAAATGATGGCAGCGGAGCATGGTACAAACACAAATATCAAAATAGAACTATTCCCCTACTGTCTACAAAACCAAGGAACTACTTCACCTTTGTTTTTTTCCACTTCACATTACAAGAGAAAGACGTCCTTCGTTGGCCCTTTTTACGCACTACCATTCGCTTTACACATTTCATCCTGTTGAGTCTCCCAGTCGGCAAGAGCTATATATTTGGGTGGGTGATCCCAATGAAGTCAATGGAAATAGAGAAGGTGTTAGAACGGTGATGATTGTGTGCTGCAAGTGTCTTTCCCTTGAAGTCCATAGATATCATGGCCTTGACTAGGGGGTGGTCGAAGTGGCCGATAATTTGCTCAGCAGACAAAATGCAGAATTTTGGGCAAATTCTGCCACTTCGCCTGCTCTGCCCACAGAGAGAAATTGACAATTTCAGGCTTTTTCTCCCTGAAATTCGGTTTTTTATGGGAAATGTTTTTTGGTGGCTACAAGAAGTTTCAGACTGAAAACAGATAGTTTGTGAAAAAAACACCATTTCAGATGGTTTGCCAGAAGACATTGATTTTTTCCATTAAATTTTGTTTTAGCGGTCAAAAACATGATATTTCAGGGAAAAAACACAGTTCAGGAAGCAAAATCTGCATAGAAAATTGGCACAACAGCTAAAAAAATGTCCCTGCAGACAGAACAGAGCTGGAGGCGAATTTAGGCAATATCGTTCCACCAGTAGCGAGGGTAACTTTGCCCACCCCTAGCCTTGACTAGGGGACTGAAAATGAATCTACAGGGACTGGCCACAAAGTCCAGATGAGGGTGTATCAAGAGCTATGCTTTTTCCTTTCTTATTGGTGCTTTTGTTTTCACACCTTAACCTACCTTTCTTCAGTGCAGTGTCTGGGCCCTGTTTTTCACATGTTCTGTTTTTGAGCCCAGTCACAGGCCTCAGAGAAGGCCGGTGCCCTTTGAGGCCTGAAGGCTTCCTCCGCCAGTAGCAGGGCCCCAGGGCTTCTGACAGCAGCAGAGGCCCTGTGAGGAGTGGCCTCGAGCGATCAGGCGGGCTCCTGCGAGCCACCTCCACTGGCCTGGGTCCTGTTCCTGGGGCTCCCAGCTCTGTCTGCCTTGACCTCTCCATGCCCCCTGCTCCAGGGCTCACCTGCTGCCGTCGCCGTGCCAACGGAACCCTCAGGCAGGCAGGCAGGCAGAGCATTGTGAAATGACAGCCTCCCCTCCCCCGCCGCTGGGGCCTGGGCCCAGGGCTGGGAGCTTGCAAGGCAAAGACACACCTCAGCTCAGCTTCTCCTGAGCTGCTCCAGAGCTCGACCCCCCGGGGCCCCGGGGCCCCAGGGCTGGGGCTCAGAGCAGGAAAGGGCGTTTTATTGGAATGTCCTTTCCTTCTTGATGATTCCTACAAACCGTTTTAAGCTCTGTACATATAGAAAAGCAACATGTGTCATGCCATTTGGGACATGCTGTTCACATGTCTAGCTCCACTAAAACCCTCCTCAGCATATTTCCGAGGCATCAAGGATGAACCAGGAACAGTGCACGGCCCTGACAAATCTGCTTCACTGTCCCAGCTTTAACAGACATCTGAGTGTCACACTACATGGCAGGTCCTGCCAGGGCAACAGCAGGGGAAGCTTCACTCACACAGTGCTACAGCATGGGCTTCCCTCCTAGTGAACGGGTGCAGCAGGGCAAACTCCTGTCACAGAGAATGGGCACAACCACACTGCAAGCTTCATTCACACATGGTCTGGCTTCCGACAGCAAAGCAAGCCTCCTACATTGCACATACTGCACTGTAAAGCGTTAGTCTTTGGACAGCAGAGCTATCCCTCTGCATCACACATACTGGACACCCTGAAGGGCCTCCTCCAGATTGAATTGTTACTGGATCGCCGTCCTATCCCCCTGCCCCAAACCTCTCCCATTGACTGTCAGCATGCTTCTCCTTACCTTCCTGCAGATACAGCACCCCTCTAGGCCTAACGGATGGCACACCAAGCTTCACGGGGCACTTTAAGGTATTCAGTCTCCACCTTTTATCTGTCCTGCTCCTCATTTCACCACGAAGAACCACTGGCAGTATTTCAACATCATTTTGAAACTGAAGTTATGGAACAGCTACAAAACCAGGGGAATGGCGCGGCAGGGGATTTCATTCCATTTCATTCTGTCCTTTGGCTGTGTGTGCGCAGTGTCAGAAGAGTTTGAGGACTGCAGAAGACACTGGAATAGATTTCTGGGCGAAAGCGCCAGAGATTCTGGCCCCTGCCCCGATCGCCTTACGAACGCCTTACAAACGCCTGGCGGGCTTTGCCCTGGCGGGCAAATGTCTGAGTTGGACACTCAGCGCAGTACCTGAGGAAATTAGAGTGAGGTTTGACTCAGGGACAAGCCTGCCAACCTATGTACTATGGCAGCTGAATGGGGGCATGGGGTCCTCGTGTCTCAGGGATCTGCTTCTCTTATCCAAAACATCTTGCCTCCCATCAGCCTTAGCACCTAGCATATGGTAATGAGTGGAGTCTCTACACTTCCCCCGTTGCACATTTGTCAATTCCCAGAGCTCTGTTGCAGACAGGGTAAATGTATCTATGTGTGAGAGAGAGAGGGAGCCAGATAGAGAGAGAGAAAGAGAGAGAGAGAGGGGGGGGGGAGCAGGCTCTGACAGTCACAATGAGAGAAAAGTGAAGTTGCATCCCCTCAAGCACTCCCCTGCACCCATCAACACAACAGCAAAGTTAGCTTGCATGTTCCCCGTTCTCCCCACTAACCTCACCCAAACCCACCCTCCTCTCTTTCAGGACTTGCAGAGTGCCTAGAGACCCTGGAAATGATGGCAGCGGAGCATGGTACAAACACAAATATCAAAATAGAACTATTCCCCTACTGTCTACAAAACCAAGGAACTACTTCACCTTTGTTTTTTTCCACTTCACATTACAAGAGAAAGACGTCCTTCGTTGGCCCTTTTTACGCACTACCATTCGCTTTACACATTTCATCCTGTTGAGTCTCCCAGTCGGCAAGAGCTATATATTTGGGTGGGTGATCCCAATGAAGTCAATGGAAATAGAGAAGGTGTTAGAACGGTGATGATTGTGTGCTGCAAGTGTCTTTCCCTTGAAGTCCATAGATATCATGGCCTTGACTAGGGGGTGGTCGAAGTGGCCGATAATTTGCTCAGCAGACAAAATGCAGAATTTTGGGCAAATTCTGCCACTTCGCCTGCTCTGCCCACAGAGAGAAATTGACAATTTCAGGCTTTTTCTCCCTGAAATTCGGTTTTTTATGGGAAATGTTTTTTGGTGGCTACAAGAAGTTTCAGACTGAAAACAGATAGTTTGTGAAAAAAACACCATTTCAGATGGTTTGCCAGAAGACATTGATTTTTTCCATTAAATTTTGTTTTAGCGGTCAAAAACATGATATTTCAGGGAAAAAACACAGTTCAGGAAGCAAAATCTGCATAGAAAATTGGCACAACAGCTAAAAAAATGTCCCTGCAGACAGAACAGAGCTGGAGGCGAATTTAGGCAATATCGTTCCACCAGTAGCGAGGGTAACTTTGCCCACCCCTAGCCTTGACTAGGGGACTGAAAATGAATCTACAGGGACTGGCCACAAAGTCCAGATGAGGGTGTATCAAGAGCTATGCTTTTTCCTTTCTTATTGGTGCTTTTGTTTTCACACCTTAACCTACCTTTCTTCAGTGCAGTGTCTGGGCCCTGTTTTTCACATGTTCTGTTTTTGAGCCCAGTCACAGGCCTCAGAGAAGGCCGGTGCCCTTTGAGGCCTGAAGGCTTCCTCCGCCAGTAGCAGGGCCCCAGGGCTTCTGACAGCAGCAGAGGCCCTGTGAGGAGTGGCCTCGAGCGATCAGGCGGGCTCCTGCGAGCCACCTCCACTGGCCTGGGTCCTGTTCCTGGGGCTCCCAGCTCTGTCTGCCTTGACCTCTCCATGCCCCCTGCTCCAGGGCTCACCTGCTGCCGTCGCCGTGCCAACGGAACCCTCAGGCAGGCAGGCAGGCAGAGCATTGTGAAATGACAGCCTCCCCTCCCCCGCCGCTGGGGCCTGGGCCCAGGGCTGGGAGCTTGCAAGGCAAAGACACACCTCAGCTCAGCTTCTCCTGAGCTGCTCCAGAGCTCGACCCCCCGGGGCCCCGGGGCCCCAGGGCTGGGGCTCAGAGCAGGAAAGGGCGTTTTATTGGAATGTCCTTTCCTTCTTGATGATTCCTACAAACCGTTTTAAGCTCTGTACATATAGAAAAGCAACATGTGTCATGCCATTTGGGACATGCTGTTCACATGTCTAGCTCCACTAAAACCCTCCTCAGCATATTTCCGAGGCATCAAGGATGAACCAGGAACAGTGCACGGCCCTGACAAATCTGCTTCACTGTCCCAGCTTTAACAGACATCTGAGTGTCACACTACATGGCAGGTCCTGCCAGGGCAACAGCAGGGGAAGCTTCACTCACACAGTGCTACAGCATGGGCTTCCCTCCTAGTGAACGGGTGCAGCAGGGCAAACTCCTGTCACAGAGAATGGGCACAACCACACTGCAAGCTTCATTCACACATGGTCTGGCTTCCGACAGCAAAGCAAGCCTCCTACATTGCACATACTGCACTGTAAAGCGTTAGTCTTTGGACAGCAGAGCTATCCCTCTGCATCACACATACTGGACACCCTGAAGGGCCTCCTCCAGATTGAATTGTTACTGGATCGCCGTCCTATCCCCCTGCCCCAAACCTCTCCCATTGACTGTCAGCATGCTTCTCCTTACCTTCCTGCAGATACAGCACCCCTCTAGGCCTAACGGATGGCACACCAAGCTTCACGGGGCACTTTAAGGTATTCAGTCTCCACCTTTTATCTGTCCTGCTCCTCATTTCACCACGAAGAACCACTGGCAGTATTTCAACATCATTTTGAAACTGAAGTTATGGAACAGCTACAAAACCAGGGGAATGGCGCGGCAGGGGATTTCATTCCATTTCATTCTGTCCTTTGGCTGTGTGTGCGCAGTGTCAGAAGAGTTTGAGGACTGCAGAAGACACTGGAATAGATTTCTGGGCGAAAGCGCCAGAGATTCTGGCCCCTGCCCCGATCGCCTTACGAACGCCTTACAAACGCCTGGCGGGCTTTGCCCTGGCGGGCAAATGTCTGAGTTGGACACTCAGCGCAGTACCTGAGGAAATTAGAGTGAGGTTTGACTCAGGGACAAGCCTGCCAACCTATGTACTATGGCAGCTGAATGGGGGCATGGGGTCCTCGTGTCTCAGGGATCTGCTTCTCTTATCCAAAACATCTTGCCTCCCATCAGCCTTAGCACCTAGCATATGGTAATGAGTGGAGTCTCTACACTTCCCCCGTTGCACATTTGTCAATTCCCAGAGCTCTGTTGCAGACAGGGTAAATGTATCTATGTGTGAGAGAGAGAGGGAGCCAGATAGAGAGAGAGAAAGAGAGAGAGAGAGGGGGGGGGGAACAGGCTCTGACAGTCACAATGAGAGAAAAGTGAAGTTGCATCCCCTCAAGCACTCCCCTGCACCCATCAACACAACAGCAAAGTTAGCTTGCATGTTCCCCGTTCTCCCCACTAACCTCACCCAAACCCACCCTCCTCTCTTTCAGGACTTGCAGAGTGCCTAGAGACCCTGGAAATGATGGCAGCGGAGCATGGTACAAACACAAATATCAAAATAGAACTATTCCCCTACTGTCTACAAAACCAAGGAACTACTTCACCTTTGTTTTTTTCCACTTCACATTACAAGAGAAAGACGTCCTTCGTTGGCCCTTTTTACGCACTACCATTCGCTTTACACATTTCATCCTGTTGAGTCTCCCAGTCGGCAAGAGCTATATATTTGGGTGGGTGATCCCAATGAAGTCAATGGAAATAGAGAAGGTGTTAGAACGGTGATGATTGTGTGCTGCAAGTGTCTTTCCCTTGAAGTCCATAGATATCATGGCCTTGACTAGGGGGTGGTCGAAGTGGCCGATAATTTGCTCAGCAGACAAAATGCAGAATTTTGGGCAAATTCTGCCACTTCGCCTGCTCTGCCCACAGAGAGAAATTGACAATTTCAGGCTTTTTCTCCCTGAAATTCGGTTTTTTATGGGAAATGTTTTTTGGTGGCTACAAGAAGTTTCAGACTGAAAACAGATAGTTTGTGAAAAAAACACCATTTCAGATGGTTTGCCAGAAGACATTGATTTTTTCCATTAAATTTTGTTTTAGCGGTCAAAAACATGATATTTCAGGGAAAAAACACAGTTCAGGAAGCAAAATCTGCATAGAAAATTGGCACAACAGCTAAAAAAATGTCCCTGCAGACAGAACAGAGCTGGAGGCGAATTTAGGCAATATCGTTCCACCAGTAGCGAGGGTAACTTTGCCCACCCCTAGCCTTGACTAGGGGACTGAAAATGAATCTACAGGGACTGGCCACAAAGTCCAGATGAGGGTGTATCAAGAGCTATGCTTTTTCCTTTCTTATTGGTGCTTTTGTTTTCACACCTTAACCTACCTTTCTTCAGTGCAGTGTCTGGGCCCTGTTTTTCACATGTTCTGTTTTTGAGCCCAGTCACAGGCCTCAGAGAAGGCCGGTGCCCTTTGAGGCCTGAAGGCTTCCTCCGCCAGTAGCAGGGCCCCAGGGCTTCTGACAGCAGCAGAGGCCCTGTGAGGAGTGGCCTCGAGCGATCAGGCGGGCTCCTGCGAGCCACCTCCACTGGCCTGGGTCCTGTTCCTGGGGCTCCCAGCTCTGTCTGCCTTGACCTCTCCATGCCCCCTGCTCCAGGGCTCACCTGCTGCCGTCGCCGTGCCAACGGAACCCTCAGGCAGGCAGGCAGGCAGAGCATTGTGAAATGACAGCCTCCCCTCCCCCGCCGCTGGGGCCTGGGCCCAGGGCTGGGAGCTTGCAAGGCAAAGACACACCTCAGCTCAGCTTCTCCTGAGCTGCTCCAGAGCTCGACCCCCCGGGGCCCCGGGGCCCCAGGGCTGGGGCTCAGAGCAGGAAAGGGCGTTTTATTGGAATGTCCTTTCCTTCTTGATGATTCCTACAAACCGTTTTAAGCTCTGTACATATAGAAAAGCAACATGTGTCATGCCATTTGGGACATGCTGTTCACATGTCTAGCTCCACTAAAACCCTCCTCAGCATATTTCCGAGGCATCAAGGATGAACCAGGAACAGTGCACGGCCCTGACAAATCTGCTTCACTGTCCCAGCTTTAACAGACATCTGAGTGTCACACTACATGGCAGGTCCTGCCAGGGCAACAGCAGGGGAAGCTTCACTCACACAGTGCTACAGCATGGGCTTCCCTCCTAGTGAACGGGTGCAGCAGGGCAAACTCCTGTCACAGAGAATGGGCACAACCACACTGCAAGCTTCATTCACACATGGTCTGGCTTCCGACAGCAAAGCAAGCCTCCTACATTGCACATACTGCACTGTAAAGCGTTAGTCTTTGGACAGCAGAGCTATCCCTCTGCATCACACATACTGGACACCCTGAAGGGCCTCCTCCAGATTGAATTGTTACTGGATCGCCGTCCTATCCCCCTGCCCCAAACCTCTCCCATTGACTGTCAGCATGCTTCTCCTTACCTTCCTGCAGATACAGCACCCCTCTAGGCCTAACGGATGGCACACCAAGCTTCACGGGGCACTTTAAGGTATTCAGTCTCCACCTTTTATCTGTCCTGCTCCTCATTTCACCACGAAGAACCACTGGCAGTATTTCAACATCATTTTGAAACTGAAGTTATGGAACAGCTACAAAACCAGGGGAATGGCGCGGCAGGGGATTTCATTCCATTTCATTCTGTCCTTTGGCTGTGTGTGCGCAGTGTCAGAAGAGTTTGAGGACTGCAGAAGACACTGGAATAGATTTCTGGGCGAAAGCGCCAGAGATTCTGGCCCCTGCCCCGATCGCCTTACGAACGCCTTACAAACGCCTGGCGGGCTTTGCCCTGGCGGGCAAATGTCTGAGTTGGACACTCAGCGCAGTACCTGAGGAAATTAGAGTGAGGTTTGACTCAGGGACAAGCCTGCCAACCTATGTACTATGGCAGCTGAATGGGGGCATGGGGTCCTCGTGTCTCAGGGATCTGCTTCTCTTATCCAAAACATCTTGCCTCCCATCAGCCTTAGCACCTAGCATATGGTAATGAGTGGAGTCTCTACACTTCCCCCGTTGCACATTTGTCAATTCCCAGAGCTCTGTTGCAGACAGGGTAAATGTATCTATGTGTGAGAGAGAGAGGGAGCCAGATAGAGAGAGAGAAAGAGAGAGAGAGAGGGGGGGGGGAGCAGGCTCTGACAGTCACAATGAGAGAAAAGTGAAGTTGCATCCCCTCAAGCACTCCCCTGCACCCATCAACACAACAGCAAAGTTAGCTTGCATGTTCCCCGTTCTCCCCACTAACCTCACCCAAACCCACCCTCCTCTCTTTCAGGACTTGCAGAGTGCCTAGAGACCCTGGAAATGATGGCAGCGGAGCATGGTACAAACACAAATATCAAAATAGAACTATTCCCCTACTGTCTACAAAACCAAGGAACTACTTCACCTTTGTTTTTTTCCACTTCACATTACAAGAGAAAGACGTCCTTCGTTGGCCCTTTTTACGCACTACCATTCGCTTTACACATTTCATCCTGTTGAGTCTCCCAGTCGGCAAGAGCTATATATTTGGGTGGGTGATCCCAATGAAGTCAATGGAAATAGAGAAGGTGTTAGAACGGTGATGATTGTGTGCTGCAAGTGTCTTTCCCTTGAAGTCCATAGATATCATGGCCTTGACTAGGGGGTGGTCGAAGTGGCCGATAATTTGCTCAGCAGACAAAATGCAGAATTTTGGGCAAATTCTGCCACTTCGCCTGCTCTGCCCACAGAGAGAAATTGACAATTTCAGGCTTTTTCTCCCTGAAATTCGGTTTTTTATGGGAAATGTTTTTTGGTGGCTACAAGAAGTTTCAGACTGAAAACAGATAGTTTGTGAAAAAAACACCATTTCAGATGGTTTGCCAGAAGACATTGATTTTTTCCATTAAATTTTGTTTTAGCGGTCAAAAACATGATATTTCAGGGAAAAAACACAGTTCAGGAAGCAAAATCTGCATAGAAAATTGGCACAACAGCTAAAAAAATGTCCCTGCAGACAGAACAGAGCTGGAGGCGAATTTAGGCAATATCGTTCCACCAGTAGCGAGGGTAACTTTGCCCACCCCTAGCCTTGACTAGGGGACTGAAAATGAATCTACAGGGACTGGCCACAAAGTCCAGATGAGGGTGTATCAAGAGCTATGCTTTTTCCTTTCTTATTGGTGCTTTTGTTTTCACACCTTAACCTACCTTTCTTCAGTGCAGTGTCTGGGCCCTGTTTTTCACATGTTCTGTTTTTGAGCCCAGTCACAGGCCTCAGAGAAGGCCGGTGCCCTTTGAGGCCTGAAGGCTTCCTCCGCCAGTAGCAGGGCCCCAGGGCTTCTGACAGCAGCAGAGGCCCTGTGAGGAGTGGCCTCGAGCGATCAGGCGGGCTCCTGCGAGCCACCTCCACTGGCCTGGGTCCTGTTCCTGGGGCTCCCAGCTCTGTCTGCCTTGACCTCTCCATGCCCCCTGCTCCAGGGCTCACCTGCTGCCGTCGCCGTGCCAACGGAACCCTCAGGCAGGCAGGCAGGCAGAGCATTGTGAAATGACAGCCTCCCCTCCCCCGCCGCTGGGGCCTGGGCCCAGGGCTGGGAGCTTGCAAGGCAAAGACACACCTCAGCTCAGCTTCTCCTGAGCTGCTCCAGAGCTCGACCCCCCGGGGCCCCGGGGCCCCAGGGCTGGGGCTCAGAGCAGGAAAGGGCGTTTTATTGGAATGTCCTTTCCTTCTTGATGATTCCTACAAACCGTTTTAAGCTCTGTACATATAGAAAAGCAACATGTGTCATGCCATTTGGGACATGCTGTTCACATGTCTAGCTCCACTAAAACCCTCCTCAGCATATTTCCGAGGCATCAAGGATGAACCAGGAACAGTGCACGGCCCTGACAAATCTGCTTCACTGTCCCAGCTTTAACAGACATCTGAGTGTCACACTACATGGCAGGTCCTGCCAGGGCAACAGCAGGGGAAGCTTCACTCACACAGTGCTACAGCATGGGCTTCCCTCCTAGTGAACGGGTGCAGCAGGGCAAACTCCTGTCACAGAGAATGGGCACAACCACACTGCAAGCTTCATTCACACATGGTCTGGCTTCCGACAGCAAAGCAAGCCTCCTACATTGCACATACTGCACTGTAAAGCGTTAGTCTTTGGACAGCAGAGCTATCCCTCTGCATCACACATACTGGACACCCTGAAGGGCCTCCTCCAGATTGAATTGTTACTGGATCGCCGTCCTATCCCCCTGCCCCAAACCTCTCCCATTGACTGTCAGCATGCTTCTCCTTACCTTCCTGCAGATACAGCACCCCTCTAGGCCTAACGGATGGCACACCAAGCTTCACGGGGCACTTTAAGGTATTCAGTCTCCACCTTTTATCTGTCCTGCTCCTCATTTCACCACGAAGAACCACTGGCAGTATTTCAACATCATTTTGAAACTGAAGTTATGGAACAGCTACAAAACCAGGGGAATGGCGCGGCAGGGGATTTCATTCCATTTCATTCTGTCCTTTGGCTGTGTGTGCGCAGTGTCAGAAGAGTTTGAGGACTGCAGAAGACACTGGAATAGATTTCTGGGCGAAAGCGCCAGAGATTCTGGCCCCTGCCCCGATCGCCTTACGAACGCCTTACAAACGCCTGGCGGGCTTTGCCCTGGCGGGCAAATGTCTGAGTTGGACACTCAGCGCAGTACCTGAGGAAATTAGAGTGAGGTTTGACTCAGGGACAAGCCTGCCAACCTATGTACTATGGCAGCTGAATGGGGGCATGGGGTCCTCGTGTCTCAGGGATCTGCTTCTCTTATCCAAAACATCTTGCCTCCCATCAGCCTTAGCACCTAGCATATGGTAATGAGTGGAGTCTCTACACTTCCCCCGTTGCACATTTGTCAATTCCCAGAGCTCTGTTGCAGACAGGGTAAATGTATCTATGTGTGAGAGAGAGAGGGAGCCAGATAGAGAGAGAGAAAGAGAGAGAGAGAGGGGGGGGGGAACAGGCTCTGACAGTCACAATGAGAGAAAAGTGAAGTTGCATCCCCTCAAGCACTCCCCTGCACCCATCAACACAACAGCAAAGTTAGCTTGCATGTTCCCCGTTCTCCCCACTAACCTCACCCAAACCCACCCTCCTCTCTTTCAGGACTTGCAGAGTGCCTAGAGACCCTGGAAATGATGGCAGCGGAGCATGGTACAAACACAAATATCAAAATAGAACTATTCCCCTACTGTCTACAAAACCAAGGAACTACTTCACCTTTGTTTTTTTCCACTTCACATTACAAGAGAAAGACGTCCTTCGTTGGCCCTTTTTACGCACTACCATTCGCTTTACACATTTCATCCTGTTGAGTCTCCCAGTCGGCAAGAGCTATATATTTGGGTGGGTGATCCCAATGAAGTCAATGGAAATAGAGAAGGTGTTAGAACGGTGATGATTGTGTGCTGCAAGTGTCTTTCCCTTGAAGTCCATAGATATCATGGCCTTGACTAGGGGGTGGTCGAAGTGGCCGATAATTTGCTCAGCAGACAAAATGCAGAATTTTGGGCAAATTCTGCCACTTCGCCTGCTCTGCCCACAGAGAGAAATTGACAATTTCAGGCTTTTTCTCCCTGAAATTCGGTTTTTTATGGGAAATGTTTTTTGGTGGCTACAAGAAGTTTCAGACTGAAAACAGATAGTTTGTGAAAAAAACACCATTTCAGATGGTTTGCCAGAAGACATTGATTTTTTCCATTAAATTTTGTTTTAGCGGTCAAAAACATGATATTTCAGGGAAAAAACACAGTTCAGGAAGCAAAATCTGCATAGAAAATTGGCACAACAGCTAAAAAAATGTCCCTGCAGACAGAACAGAGCTGGAGGCGAATTTAGGCAATATCGTTCCACCAGTAGCGAGGGTAACTTTGCCCACCCCTAGCCTTGACTAGGGGACTGAAAATGAATCTACAGGGACTGGCCACAAAGTCCAGATGAGGGTGTATCAAGAGCTATGCTTTTTCCTTTCTTATTGGTGCTTTTGTTTTCACACCTTAACCTACCTTTCTTCAGTGCAGTGTCTGGGCCCTGTTTTTCACATGTTCTGTTTTTGAGCCCAGTCACAGGCCTCAGAGAAGGCCGGTGCCCTTTGAGGCCTGAAGGCTTCCTCCGCCAGTAGCAGGGCCCCAGGGCTTCTGACAGCAGCAGAGGCCCTGTGAGGAGTGGCCTCGAGCGATCAGGCGGGCTCCTGCGAGCCACCTCCACTGGCCTGGGTCCTGTTCCTGGGGCTCCCAGCTCTGTCTGCCTTGACCTCTCCATGCCCCCTGCTCCAGGGCTCACCTGCTGCCGTCGCCGTGCCAACGGAACCCTCAGGCAGGCAGGCAGGCAGAGCATTGTGAAATGACAGCCTCCCCTCCCCCGCCGCTGGGGCCTGGGCCCAGGGCTGGGAGCTTGCAAGGCAAAGACACACCTCAGCTCAGCTTCTCCTGAGCTGCTCCAGAGCTCGACCCCCCGGGGCCCCGGGGCCCCAGGGCTGGGGCTCAGAGCAGGAAAGGGCGTTTTATTGGAATGTCCTTTCCTTCTTGATGATTCCTACAAACCGTTTTAAGCTCTGTACATATAGAAAAGCAACATGTGTCATGCCATTTGGGACATGCTGTTCACATGTCTAGCTCCACTAAAACCCTCCTCAGCATATTTCCGAGGCATCAAGGATGAACCAGGAACAGTGCACGGCCCTGACAAATCTGCTTCACTGTCCCAGCTTTAACAGACATCTGAGTGTCACACTACATGGCAGGTCCTGCCAGGGCAACAGCAGGGGAAGCTTCACTCACACAGTGCTACAGCATGGGCTTCCCTCCTAGTGAACGGGTGCAGCAGGGCAAACTCCTGTCACAGAGAATGGGCACAACCACACTGCAAGCTTCATTCACACATGGTCTGGCTTCCGACAGCAAAGCAAGCCTCCTACATTGCACATACTGCACTGTAAAGCGTTAGTCTTTGGACAGCAGAGCTATCCCTCTGCATCACACATACTGGACACCCTGAAGGGCCTCCTCCAGATTGAATTGTTACTGGATCGCCGTCCTATCCCCCTGCCCCAAACCTCTCCCATTGACTGTCAGCATGCTTCTCCTTACCTTCCTGCAGATACAGCACCCCTCTAGGCCTAACGGATGGCACACCAAGCTTCACGGGGCACTTTAAGGTATTCAGTCTCCACCTTTTATCTGTCCTGCTCCTCATTTCACCACGAAGAACCACTGGCAGTATTTCAACATCATTTTGAAACTGAAGTTATGGAACAGCTACAAAACCAGGGGAATGGCGCGGCAGGGGATTTCATTCCATTTCATTCTGTCCTTTGGCTGTGTGTGCGCAGTGTCAGAAGAGTTTGAGGACTGCAGAAGACACTGGAATAGATTTCTGGGCGAAAGCGCCAGAGATTCTGGCCCCTGCCCCGATCGCCTTACGAACGCCTTACAAACGCCTGGCGGGCTTTGCCCTGGCGGGCAAATGTCTGAGTTGGACACTCAGCGCAGTACCTGAGGAAATTAGAGTGAGGTTTGACTCAGGGACAAGCCTGCCAACCTATGTACTATGGCAGCTGAATGGGGGCATGGGGTCCTCGTGTCTCAGGGATCTGCTTCTCTTATCCAAAACATCTTGCCTCCCATCAGCCTTAGCACCTAGCATATGGTAATGAGTGGAGTCTCTACACTTCCCCCGTTGCACATTTGTCAATTCCCAGAGCTCTGTTGCAGACAGGGTAAATGTATCTATGTGTGAGAGAGAGAGGGAGCCAGATAGAGAGAGAGAAAGAGAGAGAGAGAGGGGGGGGGGAGCAGGCTCTGACAGTCACAATGAGAGAAAAGTGAAGTTGCATCCCCTCAAGCACTCCCCTGCACCCATCAACACAACAGCAAAGTTAGCTTGCATGTTCCCCGTTCTCCCCACTAACCTCACCCAAACCCACCCTCCTCTCTTTCAGGACTTGCAGAGTGCCTAGAGACCCTGGAAATGATGGCAGCGGAGCATGGTACAAACACAAATATCAAAATAGAACTATTCCCCTACTGTCTACAAAACCAAGGAACTACTTCACCTTTGTTTTTTTCCACTTCACATTACAAGAGAAAGACGTCCTTCGTTGGCCCTTTTTACGCACTACCATTCGCTTTACACATTTCATCCTGTTGAGTCTCCCAGTCGGCAAGAGCTATATATTTGGGTGGGTGATCCCAATGAAGTCAATGGAAATAGAGAAGGTGTTAGAACGGTGATGATTGTGTGCTGCAAGTGTCTTTCCCTTGAAGTCCATAGATATCATGGCCTTGACTAGGGGGTGGTCGAAGTGGCCGATAATTTGCTCAGCAGACAAAATGCAGAATTTTGGGCAAATTCTGCCACTTCGCCTGCTCTGCCCACAGAGAGAAATTGACAATTTCAGGCTTTTTCTCCCTGAAATTCGGTTTTTTATGGGAAATGTTTTTTGGTGGCTACAAGAAGTTTCAGACTGAAAACAGATAGTTTGTGAAAAAAACACCATTTCAGATGGTTTGCCAGAAGACATTGATTTTTTCCATTAAATTTTGTTTTAGCGGTCAAAAACATGATATTTCAGGGAAAAAACACAGTTCAGGAAGCAAAATCTGCATAGAAAATTGGCACAACAGCTAAAAAAATGTCCCTGCAGACAGAACAGAGCTGGAGGCGAATTTAGGCAATATCGTTCCACCAGTAGCGAGGGTAACTTTGCCCACCCCTAGCCTTGACTAGGGGACTGAAAATGAATCTACAGGGACTGGCCACAAAGTCCAGATGAGGGTGTATCAAGAGCTATGCTTTTTCCTTTCTTATTGGTGCTTTTGTTTTCACACCTTAACCTACCTTTCTTCAGTGCAGTGTCTGGGCCCTGTTTTTCACATGTTCTGTTTTTGAGCCCAGTCACAGGCCTCAGAGAAGGCCGGTGCCCTTTGAGGCCTGAAGGCTTCCTCCGCCAGTAGCAGGGCCCCAGGGCTTCTGACAGCAGCAGAGGCCCTGTGAGGAGTGGCCTCGAGCGATCAGGCGGGCTCCTGCGAGCCACCTCCACTGGCCTGGGTCCTGTTCCTGGGGCTCCCAGCTCTGTCTGCCTTGACCTCTCCATGCCCCCTGCTCCAGGGCTCACCTGCTGCCGTCGCCGTGCCAACGGAACCCTCAGGCAGGCAGGCAGGCAGAGCATTGTGAAATGACAGCCTCCCCTCCCCCGCCGCTGGGGCCTGGGCCCAGGGCTGGGAGCTTGCAAGGCAAAGACACACCTCAGCTCAGCTTCTCCTGAGCTGCTCCAGAGCTCGACCCCCCGGGGCCCCGGGGCCCCAGGGCTGGGGCTCAGAGCAGGAAAGGGCGTTTTATTGGAATGTCCTTTCCTTCTTGATGATTCCTACAAACCGTTTTAAGCTCTGTACATATAGAAAAGCAACATGTGTCATGCCATTTGGGACATGCTGTTCACATGTCTAGCTCCACTAAAACCCTCCTCAGCATATTTCCGAGGCATCAAGGATGAACCAGGAACAGTGCACGGCCCTGACAAATCTGCTTCACTGTCCCAGCTTTAACAGACATCTGAGTGTCACACTACATGGCAGGTCCTGCCAGGGCAACAGCAGGGGAAGCTTCACTCACACAGTGCTACAGCATGGGCTTCCCTCCTAGTGAACGGGTGCAGCAGGGCAAACTCCTGTCACAGAGAATGGGCACAACCACACTGCAAGCTTCATTCACACATGGTCTGGCTTCCGACAGCAAAGCAAGCCTCCTACATTGCACATACTGCACTGTAAAGCGTTAGTCTTTGGACAGCAGAGCTATCCCTCTGCATCACACATACTGGACACCCTGAAGGGCCTCCTCCAGATTGAATTGTTACTGGATCGCCGTCCTATCCCCCTGCCCCAAACCTCTCCCATTGACTGTCAGCATGCTTCTCCTTACCTTCCTGCAGATACAGCACCCCTCTAGGCCTAACGGATGGCACACCAAGCTTCACGGGGCACTTTAAGGTATTCAGTCTCCACCTTTTATCTGTCCTGCTCCTCATTTCACCACGAAGAACCACTGGCAGTATTTCAACATCATTTTGAAACTGAAGTTATGGAACAGCTACAAAACCAGGGGAATGGCGCGGCAGGGGATTTCATTCCATTTCATTCTGTCCTTTGGCTGTGTGTGCGCAGTGTCAGAAGAGTTTGAGGACTGCAGAAGACACTGGAATAGATTTCTGGGCGAAAGCGCCAGAGATTCTGGCCCCTGCCCCGATCGCCTTACGAACGCCTTACAAACGCCTGGCGGGCTTTGCCCTGGCGGGCAAATGTCTGAGTTGGACACTCAGCGCAGTACCTGAGGAAATTAGAGTGAGGTTTGACTCAGGGACAAGCCTGCCAACCTATGTACTATGGCAGCTGAATGGGGGCATGGGGTCCTCGTGTCTCAGGGATCTGCTTCTCTTATCCAAAACATCTTGCCTCCCATCAGCCTTAGCACCTAGCATATGGTAATGAGTGGAGTCTCTACACTTCCCCCGTTGCACATTTGTCAATTCCCAGAGCTCTGTTGCAGACAGGGTAAATGTATCTATGTGTGAGAGAGAGAGGGAGCCAGATAGAGAGAGAGAAAGAGAGAGAGAGAGGGGGGGGGGAGCAGGCTCTGACAGTCACAATGAGAGAAAAGTGAAGTTGCATCCCCTCAAGCACTCCCCTGCACCCATCAACACAACAGCAAAGTTAGCTTGCATGTTCCCCGTTCTCCCCACTAACCTCACCCAAACCCACCCTCCTCTCTTTCAGGACTTGCAGAGTGCCTAGAGACCCTGGAAATGATGGCAGCGGAGCATGGTACAAACACAAATATCAAAATAGAACTATTCCCCTACTGTCTACAAAACCAAGGAACTACTTCACCTTTGTTTTTTTCCACTTCACATTACAAGAGAAAGACGTCCTTCGTTGGCCCTTTTTACGCACTACCATTCGCTTTACACATTTCATCCTGTTGAGTCTCCCAGTCGGCAAGAGCTATATATTTGGGTGGGTGATCCCAATGAAGTCAATGGAAATAGAGAAGGTGTTAGAACGGTGATGATTGTGTGCTGCAAGTGTCTTTCCCTTGAAGTCCATAGATATCATGGCCTTGACTAGGGGGTGGTCGAAGTGGCCGATAATTTGCTCAGCAGACAAAATGCAGAATTTTGGGCAAATTCTGCCACTTCGCCTGCTCTGCCCACAGAGAGAAATTGACAATTTCAGGCTTTTTCTCCCTGAAATTCGGTTTTTTATGGGAAATGTTTTTTGGTGGCTACAAGAAGTTTCAGACTGAAAACAGATAGTTTGTGAAAAAAACACCATTTCAGATGGTTTGCCAGAAGACATTGATTTTTTCCATTAAATTTTGTTTTAGCGGTCAAAAACATGATATTTCAGGGAAAAAACACAGTTCAGGAAGCAAAATCTGCATAGAAAATTGGCACAACAGCTAAAAAAATGTCCCTGCAGACAGAACAGAGCTGGAGGCGAATTTAGGCAATATCGTTCCACCAGTAGCGAGGGTAACTTTGCCCACCCCTAGCCTTGACTAGGGGACTGAAAATGAATCTACAGGGACTGGCCACAAAGTCCAGATGAGGGTGTATCAAGAGCTATGCTTTTTCCTTTCTTATTGGTGCTTTTGTTTTCACACCTTAACCTACCTTTCTTCAGTGCAGTGTCTGGGCCCTGTTTTTCACATGTTCTGTTTTTGAGCCCAGTCACAGGCCTCAGAGAAGGCCGGTGCCCTTTGAGGCCTGAATGCTTCCTCCGCCAGTAGCAGGGCCCCAGGGCTTCTGACAGCAGCAGAGGCCCTGTGAGGAGTGGCCTCGAGCGATCAGGCGGGCTCCTGCGAGCCACCTCCACTGGCCTGGGTCCTGTTCCTGGGGCTCCCAGCTCTGTCTGCCTTGACCTCTCCATGCCCCCTGCTCCAGGGCTCACCTGCTGCCGTCGCCGTGCCAACGGAACCCTCAGGCAGGCAGGCAGGCAGAGCATTGTGAAATGACAGCCTCCCCTCCCCCGCCGCTGGGGCCTGGGCCCAGGGCTGGGAGCTTGCAAGGCAAAGGCACACCTCAGCTCAGCTTCTCCTGAGCTGCTCCAGAGCTCGACCCCCCGGGGCCCCGGGGCCCCAGGGCTGGGGCTCAGAGCAGGAAAGGGCGTTTTATTGGAATGTCCTTTCCTTCTTGATGATTCCTACAAACCGTTTTAAGCTCTGTACATATAGAAAAGCAACATGTGTCATGCCATTTGGGACATGCTGTTCACATGTCTAGCTCCACTAAAACCCTCCTCAGCATATTTCCGAGGCATCAAGGATGAACCAGGAACAGTGCACGGCCCTGACAAATCTGCTTCACTGTCCCAGCTTTAACAGACATCTGAGTGTCACACTACATGGCAGGTCCTGCCAGGGCAACAGCAGGGGAAGCTTCACTCACACAGTGCTACAGCATGGGCTTCCCTCCTAGTGAACGGGTGCAGCAGGGCAAACTCCTGTCACAGAGAATGGGCACAACCACACTGCAAGCTTCATTCACACATGGTCTGGCTTCCGACAGCAAAGCAAGCCTCCTACATTGCACATACTGCACTGTAAAGCGTTAGTCTTTGGACAGCAGAGCTATCCCTCTGCATCACACATACTGGACACCCTGAAGGGCCTCCTCCAGATTGAATTGTTACTGGATCGCCGTCCTATCCCCCTGCCCCAAACCTCTCCCATTGACTGTCAGCATGCTTCTCCTTACCTTCCTGCAGATACAGCACCCCTCTAGGCCTAACGGATGGCACACCAAGCTTCACGGGGCACTTTAAGGTATTCAGTCTCCACCTTTTATCTGTCCTGCTCCTCATTTCACCACGAAGAACCACTGGCAGTATTTCAACATCATTTTGAAACTGAAGTTATGGAACAGCTACAAAACCAGGGGAATGGCGCGGCAGGGGATTTCATTCCATTTCATTCTGTCCTTTGGCTGTGTGTGCGCAGTGTCAGAAGAGTTTGAGGACTGCAGAAGACACTGGAATAGATTTCTGGGCGAAAGCGCCAGAGATTCTGGCCCCTGCCCCGATCGCCTTACGAACGCCTTACAAACGCCTGGCGGGCTTTGCCCTGGCGGGCAAATGTCTGAGTTGGACACTCAGCGCAGTACCTGAGGAAATTAGAGTGAGGTTTGACTCAGGGACAAGCCTGCCAACCTATGTACTATGGCAGCTGAATGGGGGCATGGGGTCCTCGTGTCTCAGGGATCTGCTTCTCTTATCCAAAACATCTTGCCTCCCATCAGCCTTAGCACCTAGCATATGGTAATGAGTGGAGTCTCTACACTTCCCCCGTTGCACATTTGTCAATTCCCAGAGCTCTGTTGCAGACAGGGTAAATGTATCTATGTGTGAGAGAGAGAGGGAGCCAGATAGAGAGAGAGAAAGAGAGAGAGAGAGGGGGGGGGGAGCAGGCTCTGACAGTCACAATGAGAGAAAAGTGAAGTTGCATCCCCTCAAGCACTCCCCTGCACCCATCAACACAACAGCAAAGTTAGCTTGCATGTTCCCCGTTCTCCCCACTAACCTCACCCAAACCCACCCTCCTCTCTTTCAGGACTTGCAGAGTGCCTAGAGACCCTGGAAATGATGGCAGCGGAGCATGGTACAAACACAAATATCAAAATAGAACTATTCCCCTACTGTCTACAAAACCAAGGAACTACTTCACCTTTGTTTTTTTCCACTTCACATTACAAGAGAAAGACGTCCTTCGTTGGCCCTTTTTACGCACTACCATTCGCTTTACACATTTCATCCTGTTGAGTCTCCCAGTCGGCAAGAGCTATATATTTGGGTGGGTGATCCCAATGAAGTCAATGGAAATAGAGAAGGTGTTAGAACGGTGATGATTGTGTGCTGCAAGTGTCTTTCCCTTGAAGTCCATAGATATCATGGCCTTGACTAGGGGGTGGTCGAAGTGGCCGATAATTTGCTCAGCAGACAAAATGCAGAATTTTGGGCAAATTCTGCCACTTCGCCTGCTCTGCCCACAGAGAGAAATTGACAATTTCAGGCTTTTTCTCCCTGAAATTCGGTTTTTTATGGGAAATGTTTTTTGGTGGCTACAAGAAGTTTCAGACTGAAAACAGATAGTTTGTGAAAAAAACACCATTTCAGATGGTTTGCCAGAAGACATTGATTTTTTCCATTAAATTTTGTTTTAGCGGTCAAAAACATGATATTTCAGGGAAAAAACACAGTTCAGGAAGCAAAATCTGCATAGAAAATTGGCACAACAGCTAAAAAAATGTCCCTGCAGACAGAACAGAGCTGGAGGCGAATTTAGGCAATATCGTTCCACCAGTAGCGAGGGTAACTTTGCCCACCCCTAGCCTTGACTAGGGGACTGAAAATGAATCTACAGGGACTGGCCACAAAGTCCAGATGAGGGTGTATCAAGAGCTATGCTTTTTCCTTTCTTATTGGTGCTTTTGTTTTCACACCTTAACCTACCTTTCTTCAGTGCAGTGTCTGGGCCCTGTTTTTCACATGTTCTGTTTTTGAGCCCAGTCACAGGCCTCAGAGAAGGCCGGTGCCCTTTGAGGCCTGAATGCTTCCTCCGCCAGTAGCAGGGCCCCAGGGCTTCTGACAGCAGCAGAGGCCCTGTGAGGAGTGGCCTCGAGCGATCAGGCGGGCTCCTGCGAGCCACCTCCACTGGCCTGGGTCCTGTTCCTGGGGCTCCCAGCTCTGTCTGCCTTGACCTCTCCATGCCCCCTGCTCCAGGGCTCACCTGCTGCCGTCGCCGTGCCAACGGAACCCTCAGGCAGGCAGGCAGGCAGAGCATTGTGAAATGACAGCCTCCCCTCCCCCGCCGCTGGGGCCTGGGCCCAGGGCTGGGAGCTTGCAAGGCAAAGACACACCTCAGCTCAGCTTCTCCTGAGCTGCTCCAGAGCTCGACCCCCCGGGGCCCCGGGGCCCCAGGGCTGGGGCTCAGAGCAGGAAAGGGCGTTTTATTGGAATGTCCTTTCCTTCTTGATGATTCCTACAAACCGTTTTAAGCTCTGTACATATAGAAAAGCAACATGTGTCATGCCATTAGGGACATGCTGTTCACATGTCTAGCTCCACTAAAACCCTCCTCAGCATATTTCCGAGGCATCAAGGATGAACCAGGAACAGTGCACGGCCCTGACAAATCTGCTTCACTGTCCCAGCTTTAACAGACATCTGAGTGTCACACTACATGGCAGGTCCTGCCAGGGCAACAGCAGGGGAAGCTTCACTCACACAGTGCTACAGCATGGGCTTCCCTCCTAGTGAACGGGTGCAGCAGGGCAAACTCCTGTCACAGAGAATGGGCACAACCACACTGCAAGCTTCATTCACACATGGTCTGGCTTCCGACAGCAAAGCAAGCCTCCTACATTGCACATACTGCACTGTAAAGCGTTAGTCTTTGGACAGCAGAGCTATCCCTCTGCATCACACATACTGGACACCCTGAAGGGCCTCCTCCAGATTGAATTGTTACTGGATCGCCGTCCTATCCCCCTGCCCCAAACCTCTCCCATTGACTGTCAGCATGCTTCTCCTTACCTTCCTGCAGATACAGCACCCCTCTAGGCCTAACGGATGGCACACCAAGCTTCACGGGGCACTTTAAGGTATTCAGTCTCCACCTTTTATCTGTCCTGCTCCTCATTTCACCACGAAGAACCACTGGCAGTATTTCAACATCATTTTGAAACTGAAGTTATGGAACAGCTACAAAACCAGGGGAATGGCGCGGCAGGGGATTTCATTCCATTTCATTCTGTCCTTTGGCTGTGTGTGCGCAGTGTCAGAAGAGTTTGAGGACTGCAGAAGACACTGGAATAGATTTCTGGGCGAAAGCGCCAGAGATTCTGGCCCCTGCCCCGATCGCCTTACGAACGCCTTACAAACGCCTGGCGGGCTTTGCCCTGGCGGGCAAATGTCTGAGTTGGACACTCAGCGCAGTACCTGAGGAAATTAGAGTGAGGTTTGACTCAGGGACAAGCCTGCCAACCTATGTACTATGGCAGCTGAATGGGGGCATGGGGTCCTCGTGTCTCAGGGATCTGCTTCTCTTATCCAAAACATCTTGCCTCCCATCAGCCTTAGCACCTAGCATATGGTAATGAGTGGAGTCTCTACACTTCCCCCGTTGCACATTTGTCAATTCCCAGAGCTCTGTTGCAGACAGGGTAAATGTATCTATGTGTGAGAGAGAGAGGGAGCCAGATAGAGAGAGAGAAAGAGAGAGAGAGAGGGGGGGGGGAGCAGGCTCTGACAGTCACAATGAGAGAAAAGTGAAGTTGCATCCCCTCAAGCACTCCCCTGCACCCATCAACACAACAGCAAAGTTAGCTTGCATGTTCCCCGTTCTCCCCACTAACCTCACCCAAACCCACCCTCCTCTCTTTCAGGACTTGCAGAGTGCCTAGAGACCCTGGAAATGATGGCAGCGGAGCATGGTACAAACACAAATATCAAAATAGAACTATTCCCCTACTGTCTACAAAACCAAGGAACTACTTCACCTTTGTTTTTTTCCACTTCACATTACAAGAGAAAGACGTCCTTCGTTGGCCCTTTTTACGCACTACCATTCGCTTTACACATTTCATCCTGTTGAGTCTCCCAGTCGGCAAGAGCTATATATTTGGGTGGGTGATCCCAATGAAGTCAATGGAAATAGAGAAGGTGTTAGAACGGTGATGATTGTGTGCTGCAAGTGTCTTTCCCTTGAAGTCCATAGATATCATGGCCTTGACTAGGGGGTGGTCGAAGTGGCCGATAATTTGCTCAGCAGACAAAATGCAGAATTTTGGGCAAATTCTGCCACTTCGCCTGCTCTGCCCACAGAGAGAAATTGACAATTTCAGGCTTTTTCTCCCTGAAATTCGGTTTTTTATGGGAAATGTTTTTTGGTGGCTACAAGAAGTTTCAGACTGAAAACAGATAGTTTGTGAAAAAAACACCATTTCAGATGGTTTGCCAGAAGACATTGATTTTTTCCATTAAATTTTGTTTTAGCGGTCAAAAACATGATATTTCAGGGAAAAAACACAGTTCAGGAAGCAAAATCTGCATAGAAAATTGGCACAACAGCTAAAAAAATGTCCCTGCAGACAGAACAGAGCTGGAGGCGAATTTAGGCAATATCGTTCCACCAGTAGCGAGGGTAACTTTGCCCACCCCTAGCCTTGACTAGGGGACTGAAAATGAATCTACAGGGACTGGCCACAAAGTCCAGATGAGGGTGTATCAAGAGCTATGCTTTTTCCTTTCTTATTGGTGCTTTTGTTTTCACACCTTAACCTACCTTTCTTCAGTGCAGTGTCTGGGCCCTGTTTTTCACATGTTCTGTTTTTGAGCCCAGTCACAGGCCTCAGAGAAGGCCGGTGCCCTTTGAGGCCTGAAGGCTTCCTCCGCCAGTAGCAGGGCCCCAGGGCTTCTGACAGCAGCAGAGGCCCTGTGAGGAGTGGCCTCGAGCGATCAGGCGGGCTCCTGCGAGCCACCTCCACTGGCCTGGGTCCTGTTCCTGGGGCTCCCAGCTCTGTCTGCCTTGACCTCTCCATGCCCCCTGCTCCAGGGCTCACCTGCTGCCGTCGCCGTGCCAACGGAACCCTCAGGCAGGCAGGCAGGCAGAGCATTGTGAAATGACAGCCTCCCCTCCCCCGCCGCTGGGGCCTGGGCCCAGGGCTGGGAGCTTGCAAGGCAAAGACACACCTCAGCTCAGCTTCTCCTGAGCTGCTCCAGAGCTCGACCCCCCGGGGCCCCGGGGCCCCAGGGCTGGGGCTCAGAGCAGGAAAGGGCGTTTTATTGGAATGTCCTTTCCTTCTTGATGATTCCTACAAACCGTTTTAAGCTCTGTACATATAGAAAAGCAACATGTGTCATGCCATTTGGGACATGCTGTTCACATGTCTAGCTCCACTAAAACCCTCCTCAGCATATTTCCGAGGCATCAAGGATGAACCAGGAACAGTGCACGGCCCTGACAAATCTGCTTCACTGTCCCAGCTTTAACAGACATCTGAGTGTCACACTACATGGCAGGTCCTGCCAGGGCAACAGCAGGGGAAGCTTCACTCACACAGTGCTACAGCATGGGCTTCCCTCCTAGTGAACGGGTGCAGCAGGGCAAACTCCTGTCACAGAGAATGGGCACAACCACACTGCAAGCTTCATTCACACATGGTCTGGCTTCCGACAGCAAAGCAAGCCTCCTACATTGCACATACTGCACTGTAAAGCGTTAGTCTTTGGACAGCAGAGCTATCCCTCTGCATCACACATACTGGACACCCTGAAGGGCCTCCTCCAGATTGAATTGTTACTGGATCGCCGTCCTATCCCCCTGCCCCAAACCTCTCCCATTGACTGTCAGCATGCTTCTCCTTACCTTCCTGCAGATACAGCACCCCTCTAGGCCTAACGGATGGCACACCAAGCTTCACGGGGCACTTTAAGGTATTCAGTCTCCACCTTTTATCTGTCCTGCTCCTCATTTCACCACGAAGAACCACTGGCAGTATTTCAACATCATTTTGAAACTGAAGTTATGGAACAGCTACAAAACCAGGGGAATGGCGCGGCAGGGGATTTCATTCCATTTCATTCTGTCCTTTGGCTGTGTGTGCGCAGTGTCAGAAGAGTTTGAGGACTGCAGAAGACACTGGAATAGATTTCTGGGCGAAAGCGCCAGAGATTCTGGCCCCTGCCCCGATCGCCTTACGAACGCCTTACAAACGCCTTACAAACGCCTTACAAACGCCTTACAAACGCCTTACAAACGCCTTACAAACGCCTTACAAACGCCTTACAAACGCCTGGCGGGCTTTGCCCTGGCGGGCAAATGTCTGAGTTGGACACTCAGCGCAGTACCTGAGGAAATTAGAGTGAGGTTTGACTCAGGGACAAGCCTGCCAACCTATGTACTATGGCAGCTGAATGGGGGCATGGGGTCCTCGTGTCTCAGGGATCTGCTTCTCTTATCCAAAACATCTTGCCTCCCATCAGCCTTAGCACCTAGCATATGGTAATGAGTGGAGTCTCTACACTTCCCCCGTTGCACATTTGTCAATTCCCAGAGCTCTGTTGCAGACAGGGTAAATGTATCTATGTGTGAGAGAGAGAGGGAGCCAGATAGAGAGAGAGAAAGAGAGAGAGAGAGGGGGGGGGGAGCAGGCTCTGACAGTCACAATGAGAGAAAAGTGAAGTTGCATCCCCTCAAGCACTCCCCTGCACCCATCAACACAACAGCAAAGTTAGCTTGCATGTTCCCCGTTCTCCCCACTAACCTCACCCAAACCCACCCTCCTCTCTTTCAGGACTTGCAGAGTGCCTAGAGACCCTGGAAATGATGGCAGCGGAGCATGGTACAAACACAAATATCAAAATAGAACTATTCCCCTACTGTCTACAAAACCAAGGAACTACTTCACCTTTGTTTTTTTCCACTTCACATTACAAGAGAAAGACGTCCTTCGTTGGCCCTTTTTACGCACTACCATTCGCTTTACACATTTCATCCTGTTGAGTCTCCCAGTCGGCAAGAGCTATATATTTGGGTGGGTGATCCCAATGAAGTCAATGGAAATAGAGAAGGTGTTAGAACGGTGATGATTGTGTGCTGCAAGTGTCTTTCCCTTGAAGTCCATAGATATCATGGCCTTGACTAGGGGGTGGTCGAAGTGGCCGATAATTTGCTCAGCAGACAAAATGCAGAATTTTGGGCAAATTCTGCCACTTCGCCTGCTCTGCCCACAGAGAGAAATTGACAATTTCAGGCTTTTTCTCCCTGAAATTCGGTTTTTTATGGGAAATGTTTTTTGGTGGCTACAAGAAGTTTCAGACTGAAAACAGATAGTTTGTGAAAAAAACACCATTTCAGATGGTTTGCCAGAAGACATTGATTTTTTCCATTAAATTTTGTTTTAGCGGTCAAAAACATGATATTTCAGGGAAAAAACACAGTTCAGGAAGCAAAATCTGCATAGAAAATTGGCACAACAGCTAAAAAAATGTCCCTGCAGACAGAACAGAGCTGGAGGCGAATTTAGGCAATATCGTTCCACCAGTAGCGAGGGTAACTTTGCCCACCCCTAGCCTTGACTAGGGGACTGAAAATGAATCTACAGGGACTGGCCACAAAGTCCAGATGAGGGTGTATCAAGAGCTATGCTTTTTCCTTTCTTATTGGTGCTTTTGTTTTCACACCTTAACCTACCTTTCTTCAGTGCAGTGTCTGGGCCCTGTTTTTCACATGTTCTGTTTTTGAGCCCAGTCACAGGCCTCAGAGAAGGCCGGTGCCCTTTGAGGCCTGAATGCTTCCTCCGCCAGTAGCAGGGCCCCAGGGCTTCTGACAGCAGCAGAGGCCCTGTGAGGAGTGGCCTCGAGCGATCAGGCGGGCTCCTGCGAGCCACCTCCACTGGCCTGGGTCCTGTTCCTGGGGCTCCCAGCTCTGTCTGCCTTGACCTCTCCATGCCCCCTGCTCCAGGGCTCACCTGCTGCCGTCGCCGTGCCAACGGAACCCTCAGGCAGGCAGGCAGGCAGAGCATTGTGAAATGACAGCCTCCCCTCCCCCGCCGCTGGGGCCTGGGCCCAGGGCTGGGAGCTTGCAAGGCAAAGACACACCTCAGCTCAGCTTCTCCTGAGCTGCTCCAGAGCTCGACCCCCCGGGGCCCCGGGGCCCCAGGGCTGGGGCTCAGAGCAGGAAAGGGCGTTTTATTGGAATGTCCTTTCCTTCTTGATGATTCCTACAAACCGTTTTAAGCTCTGTACATATAGAAAAGCAACATGTGTCATGCCATTTGGGACATGCTGTTCACATGTCTAGCTCCACTAAAACCCTCCTCAGCATATTTCCGAGGCATCAAGGATGAACCAGGAACAGTGCACGGCCCTGACAAATCTGCTTCACTGTCCCAGCTTTAACAGACATCTGAGTGTCACACTACATGGCAGGTCCTGCCAGGGCAACAGCAGGGGAAGCTTCACTCACACAGTGCTACAGCATGGGCTTCCCTCCTAGTGAACGGGTGCAGCAGGGCAAACTCCTGTCACAGAGAATGGGCACAACCACACTGCAAGCTTCATTCACACATGGTCTGGCTTCCGACAGCAAAGCAAGCCTCCTACATTGCACATACTGCACTGTAAAGCGTTAGTCTTTGGACAGCAGAGCTATCCCTCTGCATCACACATACTGGACACCCTGAAGGGCCTCCTCCAGATTGAATTGTTACTGGATCGCCGTCCTATCCCCCTGCCCCAAACCTCTCCCATTGACTGTCAGCATGCTTCTCCTTACCTTCCTGCAGATACAGCACCCCTCTAGGCCTAACGGATGGCACACCAAGCTTCACGGGGCACTTTAAGGTATTCAGTCTCCACCTTTTATCTGTCCTGCTCCTCATTTCACCACGAAGAACCACTGGCAGTATTTCAACATCATTTTGAAACTGAAGTTATGGAACAGCTACAAAACCAGGGGAATGGCGCGGCAGGGGATTTCATTCCATTTCATTCTGTCCTTTGGCTGTGTGTGCGCAGTGTCAGAAGAGTTTGAGGACTGCAGAAGACACTGGAATAGATTTCTGGGCGAAAGCGCCAGAGATTCTGGCCCCTGCCCCGATCGCCTTACGAACGCCTTACAAACGCCTGGCGGGCTTTGCCCTGGCGGGCAAATGTCTGAGTTGGACACTCAGCGCAGTACCTGAGGAAATTAGAGTGAGGTTTGACTCAGGGACAAGCCTGCCAACCTATGTACTATGGCAGCTGAATGGGGGCATGGGGTCCTCGTGTCTCAGGGATCTGCTTCTCTTATCCAAAACATCTTGCCTCCCATCAGCCTTAGCACCTAGCATATGGTAATGAGTGGAGTCTCTACACTTCCCCCGTTGCACATTTGTCAATTCCCAGAGCTCTGTTGCAGACAGGGTAAATGTATCTATGTGTGAGAGAGAGAGAGGGAGCCAGAGGGGGAGAGAGAGAGAGAGAGAGAGGGGGGGAGCAGGCTCTGACAGTCACAATGAGAGAAAAGTGAAGTTGCATCCCCTCAAGCACTCCCCTGCACCCATCAACACAACAGCAAAGTTAGCTTGCATGTTCCCCGTTCTCCCCACTAACCTCACCCAAACCCACCCTCCTCTCTTTCAGGACTTGCAGAGTGCCTAGAGACCCTGGAAATGATGGCAGCGGAGCATGGTACAAACACAAATATCAAAATAGAACTATTCCCCTACTGTCTACAAAACCAAGGAACTACTTCACCTTTGTTTTTTTCCACTTCACATTACAAGAGAAAGACGTCCTTCGTTGGCCCTTTTTACGCACTACCATTCGCTTTACACATTTCATCCTGTTGAGTCTCCCAGTCGGCAAGAGCTATATATTTGGGTGGGTGATCCCAATGAAGTCAATGGAAATAGAGAAGGTGTTAGAACGGTGATGATTGTGTGCTGCAAGTGTCTTTCCCTTGAAGTCCATAGATATCATGGCCTTGACTAGGGGGTGGTCGAAGTGGCCGATAATTTGCTCAGCAGACAAAATGCAGAATTTTGGGCAAATTCTGCCACTTCGCCTGCTCTGCCCACAGAGAGAAATTGACAATTTCAGGCTTTTTCTCCCTGAAATTCGGTTTTTTATGGGAAATGTTTTTTGGTGGCTACAAGAAGTTTCAGACTGAAAACAGATAGTTTGTGAAAAAAACACCATTTCAGATGGTTTGCCAGAAGACATTGATTTTTTCCATTAAATTTTGTTTTAGCGGTCAAAAACATGATATTTCAGGGAAAAAACACAGTTCAGGAAGCAAAATCTGCATAGAAAATTGGCACAACAGCTAAAAAAATGTCCCTGCAGACAGAACAGAGCTGGAGGCGAATTTAGGCAATATCGTTCCACCAGTAGCGAGGGTAACTTTGCCCACCCCTAGCCTTGACTAGGGGACTGAAAATGAATCTACAGGGACTGGCCACAAAGTCCAGATGAGGGTGTATCAAGAGCTATGCTTTTTCCTTTCTTATTGGTGCTTTTGTTTTCACACCTTAACCTACCTTTCTTCAGTGCAGTGTCTGGGCCCTGTTTTTCACATGTTCTGTTTTTGAGCCCAGTCACAGGCCTCAGAGAAGGCCGGTGCCCTTTGAGGCCTGAAGGCTTCCTCCGCCAGTAGCAGGGCCCCAGGGCTTCTGACAGCAGCAGAGGCCCTGTGAGGAGTGGCCTCGAGCGATCAGGCGGGCTCCTGCGAGCCACCTCCACTGGCCTGGGTCCTGTTCCTGGGGCTCCCAGCTCTGTCTGCCTTGACCTCTCCATGCCCCCTGCTCCAGGGCTCACCTGCTGCCGTCGCCGTGCCAACGGAACCCTCAGGCTGGGCAGAGCATTGTGAAATGACAGCCTCCCCTCCCCCGCCGCTGGGGCCTGGGCCCAGGGCTGGGAGCTTGCAAGGCAAAGACACACCTCAGCTCAGCTTCTCCTGAGCTGCTCCAGAGCTCGACCCCCCGGGGCCCCGGGGCCCCAGGGCTGGGGCTCAGAGCAGGAAAGGGCGTTTTATTGGAATGTCCTTTCCTTCTTGATGATTCCTACAAACCGTTTTAAGCTCTGTACATATAGAAAAGCAACATGTGTCATGCCATTTGGGACATGCTGTTCACATGTCTAGCTCCACTAAAACCCTCCTCAGCATATTTCCGAGGCATCAAGGATGAACCAGGAACAGTGCACGGCCCTGACAAATCTGCTTCACTGTCCCAGCTTTAACAGACATCTGAGTGTCACACTACATGGCAGGTCCTGCCAGGGCAACAGCAGGGGAAGCTTCACTCACACAGTGCTACAGCATGGGCTTCCCTCCTAGTGAACGGGTGCAGCAGGGCAAACTCCTGTCACAGAGAATGGGCACAACCACACTGCAAGCTTCATTCACACATGGTCTGGCTTCCGACAGCAAAGCAAGCCTCCTACATTGCACATACTGCACTGTAAAGCGTTAGTCTTTGGACAGCAGAGCTATCCCTCTGCATCACACATACTGGACACCCTGAAGGGCCTCTTCCAGATTGAATTGTTACTGGATCGCCGTCCTATCCCCCTGCCCCAAACCTCTCCCATTGACTGTCAGCATGCTTCTCCTTACCTTCCTGCAGATACAGCACCCCTCTAGGCCTAACGGATGGCACACCAAGCTTCACGGGGCACTTTAAGGTATTCAGTCTCCACCTTTTATCTGTCCTGCTCCTCATTTCACCACGAAGAACCACTGGCAGTATTTCAACATCATTTTGAAACTGAAGTTATGGAACAGCTACAAAACCAGGGGAATGGCGCGGCAGGGGATTTCATTCCATTTCATTCTGTCCTTTGGCTGTGTGTGCGCAGTGTCAGAAGAGTTTGAGGACTGCAGAAGACACTGGAATAGATTTCTGGGCGAAAGCGCCAGAGATTCTGGCCCCTGCCCCGATCGCCTTACGAACGCCTTACGAACGCCTTACAAACGCCTTACAAACGCCTTACAAACGCCTTACAAACGCCTTACAAACGCCTTACAAACGCCTTACAAACGCCTTACAAACGCCTGGCGGGCTTTGCCCTGGCGGGCAAATGTCTGAGTTGGACACTCAGCGCAGTACCTGAGGAAATTAGAGTGAGGTTTGACTCAGGGACAAGCCTGCCAACCTATGTACTATGGCAGCTGAATGGGGGCATGGGGTCCTCGTGTCTCAGGGATCTGCTTCTCTTATCCAAAACATCTTGCCTCCCATCAGCCTTAGCACCTAGCATATGGTAATGAGTGGAGTCTCTACACTTCCCCCGTTGCACATTTGTCAATTCCCAGAGCTCTGTTGCAGACAGGGTAAATGTATCTATGTGTGAGAGAGAGAGGGAGCCAGATAGAGAGAGAGAAAGAGAGAGAGAGAGGGGGGGGGGAGCAGGCTCTGACAGTCACAATGAGAGAAAAGTGAAGTTGCATCCCCTCAAGCACTCCCCTGCACCCATCAACACAACAGCAAAGTTAGCTTGCATGTTCCCCGTTCTCCCCACTAACCTCACCCAAACCCACCCTCCTCTCTTTCAGGACTTGCAGAGTGCCTAGAGACCCTGGAAATGATGGCAGCGGAGCATGGTACAAACACAAATATCAAAATAGAACTATTCCCCTACTGTCTACAAAACCAAGGAACTACTTCACCTTTGTTTTTTTCCACTTCACATTACAAGAGAAAGACGTCCTTCGTTGGCCCTTTTTACGCACTACCATTCGCTTTACACATTTCATCCTGTTGAGTCTCCCAGTCGGCAAGAGCTATATATTTGGGTGGGTGATCCCAATGAAGTCAATGGAAATAGAGAAGGTGTTAGAACGGTGATGATTGTGTGCTGCAAGTGTCTTTCCCTTGAAGTCCATAGATATCATGGCCTTGACTAGGGGGTGGTCGAAGTGGCCGATAATTTGCTCAGCAGACAAAATGCAGAATTTTGGGCAAATTCTGCCACTTCGCCTGCTCTGCCCACAGAGAGAAATTGACAATTTCAGGCTTTTTCTCCCTGAAATTCGGTTTTTTATGGGAAATGTTTTTTGGTGGCTACAAGAAGTTTCAGACTGAAAACAGATAGTTTGTGAAAAAAACACCATTTCAGATGGTTTGCCAGAAGACATTGATTTTTTCCATTAAATTTTGTTTTAGCGGTCAAAAACATGATATTTCAGGGAAAAAACACAGTTCAGGAAGCAAAATCTGCATAGAAAATTGGCACAACAGCTAAATAAATGTCCCTGCAGACAGAACAGAGCTGGAGGCGAATTTAGGCAATATCGTTCCACCAGTAGCGAGGGTAACTTTGCCCACCCCTAGCCTTGACTAGGGGACTGAAAATGAATCTACAGGGACTGGCCACAAAGTCCAGATGAGGGTGTATCAAGAGCTATGCTTTTTCCTTTCTTATTGGTGCTTTTGTTTTCACACCTTAACCTACCTTTCTTCAGTGCAGTGTCTGGGCCCTGTTTTTCACATGTTCTGTTTTTGAGCCCAGTCACAGGCCTCAGAGAAGGCCGGTGCCCTTTGAGGCCTGAATGCTTCCTCCGCCAGTAGCAGGGCCCCAGGGCTTCTGACAGCAGCAGAGGCCCTGTGAGGAGTGGCCTCGAGCGATCAGGCGGGCTCCTGCGAGCCACCTCCACTGGCCTGGGTCCTGTTCCTGGGGCTCCCAGCTCTGTCTGCCTTGACCTCTCCATGCCCCCTGCTCCAGGGCTCACCTGCTGCCGTCGCCGTGCCAACGGAACCCTCAGGCAGGCAGGCAGGCAGAGCATTGTGAAATGACAGCCTCCCCTCCCCCGCCGCTGGGGCCTGGGCCCAGGGCTGGGAGCTTGCAAGGCAAAGACACACCTCAGCTCAGCTTCTCCTGAGCTGCTCCAGAGCTCGACCCCCCGGGGCCCCGGGGCCCCAGGGCTGGGGCTCAGAGCAGGAAAGGGCGTTTTATTGGAATGTCCTTTCCTTCTTGATGATTCCTACAAACCGTTTTAAGCTCTGTACATATAGAAAAGCAACATGTGTCATGCCATTTGGGACATGCTGTTCACATGTCTAGCTCCACTAAAACCCTCCTCAGCATATTTCCGAGGCATCAAGGATGAACCAGGAACAGTGCACGGCCCTGACAAATCTGCTTCACTGTCCCAGCTTTAACAGACATCTGAGTGTCACACTACATGGCAGGTCCTGCCAGGGCAACAGCAGGGGAAGCTTCACTCACACAGTGCTACAGCATGGGCTTCCCTCCTAGTGAACGGGTGCAGCAGGGCAAACTCCTGTCACAGAGAATGGGCACAACCACACTGCAAGCTTCATTCACACATGGTCTGGCTTCCGACAGCAAAGCAAGCCTCCTACATTGCACATACTGCACTGTAAAGCGTTAGTCTTTGGACAGCAGAGCTATCCCTCTGCATCACACATACTGGACACCCTGAAGGGCCTCCTCCAGATTGAATTGTTACTGGATCGCCGTCCTATCCCCCTGCCCCAAACCTCTCCCATTGACTGTCAGCATGCTTCTCCTTACCTTCCTGCAGATACAGCACCCCTCTAGGCCTAACGGATGGCACACCAAGCTTCACGGGGCACTTTAAGGTATTCAGTCTCCACCTTTTATCTGTCCTGCTCCTCATTTCACCACGAAGAACCACTGGCAGTATTTCAACATCATTTTGAAACTGAAGTTATGGAACAGCTACAAAACCAGGGGAATGGCGCGGCAGGGGATTTCATTCCATTTCATTCTGTCCTTTGGCTGTGTGTGCGCAGTGTCAGAAGAGTTTGAGGACTGCAGAAGACACTGGAATAGATTTCTGGGCGAAAGCGCCAGAGATTCTGGCCCCTGCCCCGATCGCCTTACGAACGCCTTACAAACGCCTGGCGGGCTTTGCCCTGGCGGGCAAATGTCTGAGTTGGACACTCAGCGCAGTACCTGAGGAAATTAGAGTGAGGTTTGACTCAGGGACAAGCCTGCCAACCTATGTACTATGGCAGCTGAATGGGGGCATGGGGTCCTCGTGTCTCAGGGATCTGCTTCTCTTATCCAAAACATCTTGCCTCCCATCAGCCTTAGCACCTAGCATATGGTAATGAGTGGAGTCTCTACACTTCCCCCGTTGCACATTTGTCAATTCCCAGAGCTCTGTTGCAGACAGGGTAAATGTATCTATGTGTGAGAGAGAGAGAGGGAGCCAGAGGGGGAGAGAGAGAGAGAGAGAGAGGGGGGGAGCAGGCTCTGACAGTCACAATGAGAGAAAAGTGAAGTTGCATCCCCTCAAGCACTCCCCTGCACCCATCAACACAACAGCAAAGTTAGCTTGCATGTTCCCCGTTCTCCCCACTAACCTCACCCAAACCCACCCTCCTCTCTTTCAGGACTTGCAGAGTGCCTAGAGACCCTGGAAATGATGGCAGCGGAGCATGGTACAAACACAAATATCAAAATAGAACTATTCCCCTACTGTCTACAAAACCAAGGAACTACTTCACCTTTGTTTTTTTCCACTTCACATTACAAGAGAAAGACGTCCTTCGTTGGCCCTTTTTACGCACTACCATTCGCTTTACACATTTCATCCTGTTGAGTCTCCCAGTCGGCAAGAGCTATATATTTGGGTGGGTGATCCCAATGAAGTCAATGGAAATAGAGAAGGTGTTAGAACGGTGATGATTGTGTGCTGCAAGTGTCTTTCCCTTGAAGTCCATAGATATCATGGCCTTGACTAGGGGGTGGTCGAAGTGGCCGATAATTTGCTCAGCAGACAAAATGCAGAATTTTGGGCAAATTCTGCCACTTCGCCTGCTCTGCCCACAGAGAGAAATTGACAATTTCAGGCTTTTTCTCCCTGAAATTCGGTTTTTTATGGGAAATGTTTTTTGGTGGCTACAAGAAGTTTCAGACTGAAAACAGATAGTTTGTGAAAAAAACACCATTTCAGATGGTTTGCCAGAAGACATTGATTTTTTCCATTAAATTTTGTTTTAGCGGTCAAAAACATGATATTTCAGGGAAAAAACACAGTTCAGGAAGCAAAATCTGCATAGAAAATTGGCACAACAGCTAAAAAAATGTCCCTGCAGACAGAACAGAGCTGGAGGCGAATTTAGGCAATATCGTTCCACCAGTAGCGAGGGTAACTTTGCCCACCCCTAGCCTTGACTAGGGGACTGAAAATGAATCTACAGGGACTGGCCACAAAGTCCAGATGAGGGTGTATCAAGAGCTATGCTTTTTCCTTTCTTATTGGTGCTTTTGTTTTCACACCTTAACCTACCTTTCTTCAGTGCAGTGTCTGGGCCCTGTTTTTCACATGTTCTGTTTTTGAGCCCAGTCACAGGCCTCAGAGAAGGCCGGTGCCCTTTGAGGCCTGAAGGCTTCCTCCGCCAGTAGCAGGGCCCCAGGGCTTCTGACAGCAGCAGAGGCCCTGTGAGGAGTGGCCTCGAGCGATCAGGCGGGCTCCTGCGAGCCACCTCCACTGGCCTGGGTCCTGTTCCTGGGGCTCCCAGCTCTGTCTGCCTTGACCTCTCCATGCCCCCTGCTCCAGGGCTCACCTGCTGCCGTCGCCGTGCCAACGGAACCCTCAGGCTGGGCAGAGCATTGTGAAATGACAGCCTCCCCTCCCCCGCCGCTGGGGCCTGGGCCCAGGGCTGGGAGCTTGCAAGGCAAAGACACACCTCAGCTCAGCTTCTCCTGAGCTGCTCCAGAGCTCGACCCCCCGGGGCCCCGGGGCCCCAGGGCTGGGGCTCAGAGCAGGAAAGGGCGTTTTATTGGAATGTCCTTTCCTTCTTGATGATTCCTACAAACCGTTTTAAGCTCTGTACATATAGAAAAGCAACATGTGTCATGCCATTTGGGACATGCTGTTCACATGTCTAGCTCCACTAAAACCCTCCTCAGCATATTTCCGAGGCATCAAGGATGAACCAGGAACAGTGCACGGCCCTGACAAATCTGCTTCACTGTCCCAGCTTTAACAGACATCTGAGTGTCACACTACATGGCAGGTCCTGCCAGGGCAACAGCAGGGGAAGCTTCACTCACACAGTGCTACAGCATGGGCTTCCCTCCTAGTGAACGGGTGCAGCAGGGCAAACTCCTGTCACAGAGAATGGGCACAACCACACTGCAAGCTTCATTCACACATGGTCTGGCTTCCGACAGCAAAGCAAGCCTCCTACATTGCACATACTGCACTGTAAAGCGTTAGTCTTTGGACAGCAGAGCTATCCCTCTGCATCACACATACTGGACACCCTGAAGGGCCTCCTCCAGATTGAATTGTTACTGGATCGCCGTCCTATCCCCCTGCCCCAAACCTCTCCCATTGACTGTCAGCATGCTTCTCCTTACCTTCCTGCAGATACAGCACCCCTCTAGGCCTAACGGATGGCACACCAAGCTTCACGGGGCACTTTAAGGTATTCAGTCTCCACCTTTTATCTGTCCTGCTCCTCATTTCACCACGAAGAACCACTGGCAGTATTTCAACATCATTTTGAAACTGAAGTTATGGAACAGCTACAAAACCAGGGGAATGGCGCGGCAGGGGATTTCATTCCATTTCATTCTGTCCTTTGGCTGTGTGTGCGCAGTGTCAGAAGAGTTTGAGGACTGCAGAAGACACTGGAATAGATTTCTGGGCGAAAGCGCCAGAGATTCTGGCCCCTGCCCCGATCGCCTTACAAACGCCTGGCGGGCTTTGCCCTGGCGGGCAAATGTCTGAGTTGGACACTCAGCGCAGTACCTGAGGAAATTAGAGTGAGGTTTGACTCAGGGACAAGCCTGCCAACCTATGTACTATGGCAGCTGAATGGGGGCATGGGGTCCTCGTGTCTCAGGGATCTGCTTCTCTTATCCAAAACATCTTGCCTCCCATCAGCCTTAGCACCTAGCATATGGTAATGAGTGGAGTCTCTACACTTCCCCCGTTGCACATTTGTCAATTCCCAGAGCTCTGTTGCAGACAGGGTAAATGTATCTATGTGTGAGAGAGAGAGGGAGCCAGATAGAGAGAGAGAAAGAGAGAGAGAGAGGGGGGGGGGAGCAGGCTCTGACAGTCACAATGAGAGAAAAGTGAAGTTGCATCCCCTCAAGCACTCCCCTGCACCCATCAACACAACAGCAAAGTTAGCTTGCATGTTCCCCGTTCTCCCCACTAACCTCACCCAAACCCACCCTCCTCTCTTTCAGGACTTGCAGAGTGCCTAGAGACCCTGGAAATGATGGCAGCGGAGCATGGTACAAACACAAATATCAAAATAGAACTATTCCCCTACTGTCTACAAAACCAAGGAACTACTTCACCTTTGTTTTTTTCCACTTCACATTACAAGAGAAAGACGTCCTTCGTTGGCCCTTTTTACGCACTACCATTCGCTTTACACATTTCATCCTGTTGAGTCTCCCAGTCGGCAAGAGCTATATATTTGGGTGGGTGATCCCAATGAAGTCAATGGAAATAGAGAAGGTGTTAGAACGGTGATGATTGTGTGCTGCAAGTGTCTTTCCCTTGAAGTCCATAGATATCATGGCCTTGACTAGGGGGTGGTCGAAGTGGCCGATAATTTGCTCAGCAGACAAAATGCAGAATTTTGGGCAAATTCTGCCACTTCGCCTGCTCTGCCCACAGAGAGAAATTGACAATTTCAGGCTTTTTCTCCCTGAAATTCGGTTTTTTATGGGAAATGTTTTTTGGTGGCTACAAGAAGTTTCAGACTGAAAACAGATAGTTTGTGAAAAAAACACCATTTCAGATGGTTTGCCAGAAGACATTGATTTTTTCCATTAAATTTTGTTTTAGCGGTCAAAAACATGATATTTCAGGGAAAAAACACAGTTCAGGAAGCAAAATCTGCATAGAAAATTGGCACAACAGCTAAAAAAATGTCCCTGCAGACAGAACAGAGCTGGAGGCGAATTTAGGCAATATCGTTCCACCAGTAGCGAGGGTAACTTTGCCCACCCCTAGCCTTGACTAGGGGACTGAAAATGAATCTACAGGGACTGGCCACAAAGTCCAGATGAGGGTGTATCAAGAGCTATGCTTTTTCCTTTCTTATTGGTGCTTTTGTTTTCACACCTTAACCTACCTTTCTTCAGTGCAGTGTCTGGGCCCTGTTTTTCACATGTTCTGTTTTTGAGCCCAGTCACAGGCCTCAGAGAAGGCCGGTGCCCTTTGAGGCCTGAAGGCTTCCTCCGCCAGTAGCAGGGCCCCAGGGCTTCTGACAGCAGCAGAGGCCCTGTGAGGAGTGGCCTCGAGCGATCAGGCGGGCTCCTGCGAGCCACCTCCACTGGCCTGGGTCCTGTTCCTGGGGCTCCCAGCTCTGTCTGCCTTGACCTCTCCATGCCCCCTGCTCCAGGGCTCACCTGCTGCCGTCGCCGTGCCAACGGAACCCTCAGGCAGGCAGGCAGGCAGAGCATTGTGAAATGACAGCCTCCCCTCCCCCGCCGCTGGGGCCTGGGCCCAGGGCTGGGAGCTTGCAAGGCAAAGACACACCTCAGCTCAGCTTCTCCTGAGCTGCTCCAGAGCTCGACCCCCCGGGGCCCCGGGGCCCCAGGGCTGGGGCTCAGAGCAGGAAAGGGCGTTTTATTGGAATGTCCTTTCCTTCTTGATGATTCCTACAAACCGTTTTAAGCTCTGTACATATAGAAAAGCAACATGTGTCATGCCATTTGGGACATGCTGTTCACATGTCTAGCTCCACTAAAACCCTCCTCAGCATATTTCCGAGGCATCAAGGATGAACCAGGAACAGTGCACGGCCCTGACAAATCTGCTTCACTGTCCCAGCTTTAACAGACATCTGAGTGTCACACTACATGGCAGGTCCTGCCAGGGCAACAGCAGGGGAAGCTTCACTCACACAGTGCTACAGCATGGGCTTCCCTCCTAGTGAACGGGTGCAGCAGGGCAAACTCCTGTCACAGAGAATGGGCACAACCACACTGCAAGCTTCATTCACACATGGTCTGGCTTCCGACAGCAAAGCAAGCCTCCTACATTGCACATACTGCACTGTAAAGCGTTAGTCTTTGGACAGCAGAGCTATCCCTCTGCATCACACATACTGGACACCCTGAAGGGCCTCCTCCAGATTGAATTGTTACTGGATCGCCGTCCTATCCCCCTGCCCCAAACCTCTCCCATTGACTGTCAGCATGCTTCTCCTTACCTTCCTGCAGATACAGCACCCCTCTAGGCCTAACGGATGGCACACCAAGCTTCACGGGGCACTTTAAGGTATTCAGTCTCCACCTTTTATCTGTCCTGCTCCTCATTTCACCACGAAGAACCACTGGCAGTATTTCAACATCATTTTGAAACTGAAGTTATGGAACAGCTACAAAACCAGGGGAATGGCGCGGCAGGGGATTTCATTCCATTTCATTCTGTCCTTTGGCTGTGTGTGCGCAGTGTCAGAAGAGTTTGAGGACTGCAGAAGACACTGGAATAGATTTCTGGGCGAAAGCGCCAGAGATTCTGGCCCCTGCCCCGATCGCCTTACGAACGCCTTACAAACGCCTTACAAACGCCTTACAAACGCCTTACAAACGCCTTACAAACGCCTTACAAACGCCTTACAAACGCCTTACAAACGCCTTACAAACGCCTTACAAACGCCTGGCGGGCTTTGCCCTGGCGGGCAAATGTCTGAGTTGGACACTCAGCGCAGTACCTGAGGAAATTAGAGTGAGGTTTGACTCAGGGACAAGCCTGCCAACCTATGTACTATGGCAGCTGAATGGGGGCATGGGGTCCTCGTGTCTCAGGGATCTGCTTCTCTTATCCAAAACATCTTGCCTCCCATCAGCCTTAGCACCTAGCATATGGTAATGAGTGGAGTCTCTACACTTCCCCCGTTGCACATTTGTCAATTCCCAGAGCTCTGTTGCAGACAGGGTAAATGTATCTATGTGTGAGAGAGAGAGGGAGCCAGATAGAGAGAGAGAAAGAGAGAGAGAGAGGGGGGGGGGAGCAGGCTCTGACAGTCACAATGAGAGAAAAGTGAAGTTGCATCCCCTCAAGCACTCCCCTGCACCCATCAACACAACAGCAAAGTTAGCTTGCATGTTCCCCGTTCTCCCCACTAACCTCACCCAAACCCACCCTCCTCTCTTTCAGGACTTGCAGAGTGCCTAGAGACCCTGGAAATGATGGCAGCGGAGCATGGTACAAACACAAATATCAAAATAGAACTATTCCCCTACTGTCTACAAAACCAAGGAACTACTTCACCTTTGTTTTTTTCCACTTCACATTACAAGAGAAAGACGTCCTTCGTTGGCCCTTTTTACGCACTACCATTCGCTTTACACATTTCATCCTGTTGAGTCTCCCAGTCGGCAAGAGCTATATATTTGGGTGGGTGATCCCAATGAAGTCAATGGAAATAGAGAAGGTGTTAGAACGGTGATGATTGTGTGCTGCAAGTGTCTTTCCCTTGAAGTCCATAGATATCATGGCCTTGACTAGGGGGTGGTCGAAGTGGCCGATAATTTGCTCAGCAGACAAAATGCAGAATTTTGGGCAAATTCTGCCACTTCGCCTGCTCTGCCCACAGAGAGAAATTGACAATTTCAGGCTTTTTCTCCCTGAAATTCGGTTTTTTATGGGAAATGTTTTTTGGTGGCTACAAGAAGTTTCAGACTGAAAACAGATAGTTTGTGAAAAAAACACCATTTCAGATGGTTTGCCAGAAGACATTGATTTTTTCCATTAAATTTTGTTTTAGCGGTCAAAAACATGATATTTCAGGGAAAAAACACAGTTCAGGAAGCAAAATCTGCATAGAAAATTGGCACAACAGCTAAAAAAATGTCCCTGCAGACAGAACAGAGCTGGAGGCGAATTTAGGCAATATCGTTCCACCAGTAGCGAGGGTAACTTTGCCCACCCCTAGCCTTGACTAGGGGACTGAAAATGAATCTACAGGGACTGGCCACAAAGTCCAGATGAGGGTGTATCAAGAGCTATGCTTTTTCCTTTCTTATTGGTGCTTTTGTTTTCACACCTTAACCTACCTTTCTTCAGTGCAGTGTCTGGGCCCTGTTTTTCACATGTTCTGTTTTTGAGCCCAGTCACAGGCCTCAGAGAAGGCCGGTGCCCTTTGAGGCCTGAATGCTTCCTCCGCCAGTAGCAGGGCCCCAGGGCTTCTGACAGCAGCAGAGGCCCTGTGAGGAGTGGCCTCGAGCGATCAGGCGGGCTCCTGCGAGCCACCTCCACTGGCCTGGGTCCTGTTCCTGGGGCTCCCAGCTCTGTCTGCCTTGACCTCTCCATGCCCCCTGCTCCAGGGCTCACCTGCTGCCGTCGCCGTGCCAACGGAACCCTCAGGCAGGCAGGCAGGCAGAGCATTGTGAAATGACAGCCTCCCCTCCCCCGCCGCTGGGGCCTGGGCCCAGGGCTGGGAGCTTGCAAGGCAAAGACACACCTCAGCTCAGCTTCTCCTGAGCTGCTCCAGAGCTCGACCCCCCGGGGCCCCGGGGCCCCAGGGCTGGGGCTCAGAGCAGGAAAGGGCGTTTTATTGGAATGTCCTTTCCTTCTTGATGATTCCTACAAACCGTTTTAAGCTCTGTACATATAGAAAAGCAACATGTGTCATGCCATTTGGGACATGCTGTTCACATGTCTAGCTCCACTAAAACCCTCCTCAGCATATTTCCGAGGCATCAAGGATGAACCAGGAACAGTGCACGGCCCTGACAAATCTGCTTCACTGTCCCAGCTTTAACAGACATCTGAGTGTCACACTACATGGCAGGTCCTGCCAGGGCAACAGCAGGGGAAGCTTCACTCACACAGTGCTACAGCATGGGCTTCCCTCCTAGTGAACGGGTGCAGCAGGGCAAACTCCTGTCACAGAGAATGGGCACAACCACACTGCAAGCTTCATTCACACATGGTCTGGCTTCCGACAGCAAAGCAAGCCTCCTACATTGCACATACTGCACTGTAAAGCGTTAGTCTTTGGACAGCAGAGCTATCCCTCTGCATCACACATACTGGACACCCTGAAGGGCCTCCTCCAGATTGAATTGTTACTGGATCGCCGTCCTATCCCCCTGCCCCAAACCTCTCCCATTGACTGTCAGCATGCTTCTCCTTACCTTCCTGCAGATACAGCACCCCTCTAGGCCTAACGGATGGCACACCAAGCTTCACGGGGCACTTTAAGGTATTCAGTCTCCACCTTTTATCTGTCCTGCTCCTCATTTCACCACGAAGAACCACTGGCAGTATTTCAACATCATTTTGAAACTGAAGTTATGGAACAGCTACAAAACCAGGGGAATGGCGCGGCAGGGGATTTCATTCCATTTCATTCTGTCCTTTGGCTGTGTGTGCGCAGTGTCAGAAGAGTTTGAGGACTGCAGAAGACACTGGAATAGATTTCTGGGCGAAAGCGCCAGAGATTCTGGCCCCTGCCCCGATCGCCTTACGAACGCCTTACAAACGCCTGGCGGGCTTTGCCCTGGCGGGCAAATGTCTGAGTTGGACACTCAGCGCAGTACCTGAGGAAATTAGAGTGAGGTTTGACTCAGGGACAAGCCTGCCAACCTATGTACTATGGCAGCTGAATGGGGGCATGGGGTCCTCGTGTCTCAGGGATCTGCTTCTCTTATCCAAAACATCTTGCCTCCCATCAGCCTTAGCACCTAGCATATGGTAATGAGTGGAGTCTCTACACTTCCCCCGTTGCACATTTGTCAATTCCCAGAGCTCTGTTGCAGACAGGGTAAATGTATCTATGTGTGAGAGAGAGAGGGAGCCAGATAGAGAGAGAGAAAGAGAGAGAGAGAGGGGGGGGGAGCAGGCTCTGACAGTCACAATGAGAGAAAAGTGAAGTTGCATCCCCTCAAGCACTCCCCTGCACCCATCAACACAACAGCAAAGTTAGCTTGCATGTTCCCCGTTCTCCCCACTAACCTCACCCAAACCCACCCTCCTCTCTTTCAGGACTTGCAGAGTGCCTAGAGACCCTGGAAATGATGGCAGCGGAGCATGGTACAAACACAAATATCAAAATAGAACTATTCCCCTACTGTCTACAAAACCAAGGAACTACTTCACCTTTGTTTTTTTCCACTTCACATTACAAGAGAAAGACGTCCTTCGTTGGCCCTTTTTACGCACTACCATTCGCTTTACACATTTCATCCTGTTGAGTCTCCCAGTCGGCAAGAGCTATATATTTGGGTGGGTGATCCCAATGAAGTCAATGGAAATAGAGAAGGTGTTAGAACGGTGATGATTGTGTGCTGCAAGTGTCTTTCCCTTGAAGTCCATAGATATCATGGCCTTGACTAGGGGGTGGTCGAAGTGGCCGATAATTTGCTCAGCAGACAAAATGCAGAATTTTGGGCAAATTCTGCCACTTCGCCTGCTCTGCCCACAGAGAGAAATTGACAATTTCAGGCTTTTTCTCCCTGAAATTCGGTTTTTTATGGGAAATGTTTTTTGGTGGCTACAAGAAGTTTCAGACTGAAAACAGATAGTTTGTGAAAAAAACACCATTTCAGATGGTTTGCCAGAAGACATTGATTTTTTCCATTAAATTTTGTTTTAGCGGTCAAAAACATGATATTTCAGGGAAAAAACACAGTTCAGGAAGCAAAATCTGCATAGAAAATTGGCACAACAGCTAAAAAAATGTCCCTGCAGACAGAACAGAGCTGGAGGCGAATTTAGGCAATATCGTTCCACCAGTAGCGAGGGTAACTTTGCCCACCCCTAGCCTTGACTAGGGGACTGAAAATGAATCTACAGGGACTGGCCACAAAGTCCAGATGAGGGTGTATCAAGAGCTATGCTTTTTCCTTTCTTATTGGTGCTTTTGTTTTCACACCTTAACCTACCTTTCTTCAGTGCAGTGTCTGGGCCCTGTTTTTCACATGTTCTGTTTTTGAGCCCAGTCACAGGCCTCAGAGAAGGCCGGTGCCCTTTGAGGCCTGAAGGCTTCCTCCGCCAGTAGCAGGGCCCCAGGGCTTCTGACAGCAGCAGAGGCCCTGTGAGGAGTGGCCTCGAGCGATCAGGCGGGCTCCTGCGAGCCACCTCCACTGGCCTGGGTCCTGTTCCTGGGGCTCCCAGCTCTGTCTGCCTTGACCTCTCCATGCCCCCTGCTCCAGGGCTCACCTGCTGCCGTCGCCGTGCCAACGGAACCCTCAGGCTGGGCAGAGCATTGTGAAATGACAGCCTCCCCTCCCCCGCCGCTGGGGCCTGGGCCCAGGGCTGGGAGCTTGCAAGGCAAAGACACACCTCAGCTCAGCTTCTCCTGAGCTGCTCCAGAGCTCGACCCCCCGGGGCCCCGGGGCCCCAGGGCTGGGGCTCAGAGCAGGAAAGGGCGTTTTATTGGAATGTCCTTTCCTTCTTGATGATTCCTACAAACCGTTTTAAGCTCTGTACATATAGAAAAGCAACATGTGTCATGCCATTTGGGACATGCTGTTCACATGTCTAGCTCCACTAAAACCCTCCTCAGCATATTTCCGAGGCATCAAGGATGAACCAGGAACAGTGCACGGCCCTGACAAATCTGCTTCACTGTCCCAGCTTTAACAGACATCTGAGTGTCACACTACATGGCAGGTCCTGCCAGGGCAACAGCAGGGGAAGCTTCACTCACACAGTGCTACAGCATGGGCTTCCCTCCTAGTGAACGGGTGCAGCAGGGCAAACTCCTGTCACAGAGAATGGGCACAACCACACTGCAAGCTTCATTCACACATGGTCTGGCTTCCGACAGCAAAGCAAGCCTCCTACATTGCACATACTGCACTGTAAAGCGTTAGTCTTTGGACAGCAGAGCTATCCCTCTGCATCACACATACTGGACACCCTGAAGGGCCTCCTCCAGATTGAATTGTTACTGGATCGCCGTCCTATCCCCCTGCCCCAAACCTCTCCCATTGACTGTCAGCATGCTTCTCCTTACCTTCCTGCAGATACAGCACCCCTCTAGGCCTAACGGATGGCACACCAAGCTTCACGGGGCACTTTAAGGTATTCAGTCTCCACCTTTTATCTGTCCTGCTCCTCATTTCACCACGAAGAACCACTGGCAGTATTTCAACATCATTTTGAAACTGAAGTTATGGAACAGCTACAAAACCAGGGGAATGGCGCGGCAGGGGATTTCATTCCATTTCATTCTGTCCTTTGGCTGTGTGTGCGCAGTGTCAGAAGAGTTTGAGGACTGCAGAAGACACTGGAATAGATTTCTGGGCGAAAGCGCCAGAGATTCTGGCCCCTGCCCCGATCGCCTTACGAACGCCTTACAAACGCCTGGCGGGCTTTGCCCTGGCGGGCAAATGTCTGAGTTGGACACTCAGCGCAGTACCTGAGGAAATTAGAGTGAGGTTTGACTCAGGGACAAGCCTGCCAACCTATGTACTATGGCAGCTGAATGGGGGCATGGGGTCCTCGTGTCTCAGGGATCTGCTTCTCTTATCCAAAACATCTTGCCTCCCATCAGCCTTAGCACCTAGCATATGGTAATGAGTGGAGTCTCTACACTTCCCCCGTTGCACATTTGTCAATTCCCAGAGCTCTGTTGCAGACAGGGTAAATGTATCTATGTGTGAGAGAGAGAGGGAGCCAGATAGAGAGAGAGAAAGAGAGAGAGAGAGGGGGGGGGAGCAGGCTCTGACAGTCACAATGAGAGAAAAGTGAAGTTGCATCCCCTCAAGCACTCCCCTGCACCCATCAACACAACAGCAAAGTTAGCTTGCATGTTCCCCGTTCTCCCCACTAACCTCACCCAAACCCACCCTCCTCTCTTTCAGGACTTGCAGAGTGCCTAGAGACCCTGGAAATGATGGCAGCGGAGCATGGTACAAACACAAATATCAAAATAGAACTATTCCCCTACTGTCTACAAAACCAAGGAACTACTTCACCTTTGTTTTTTTCCACTTCACATTACAAGAGAAAGACGTCCTTCGTTGGCCCTTTTTACGCACTACCATTCGCTTTACACATTTCATCCTGTTGAGTCTCCCAGTCGGCAAGAGCTATATATTTGGGTGGGTGATCCCAATGAAGTCAATGGAAATAGAGAAGGTGTTAGAACGGTGATGATTGTGTGCTGCAAGTGTCTTTCCCTTGAAGTCCATAGATATCATGGCCTTGACTAGGGGGTGGTCGAAGTGGCCGATAATTTGCTCAGCAGACAAAATGCAGAATTTTGGGCAAATTCTGCCACTTCGCCTGCTCTGCCCACAGAGAGAAATTGACAATTTCAGGCTTTTTCTCCCTGAAATTCGGTTTTTTATGGGAAATGTTTTTTGGTGGCTACAAGAAGTTTCAGACTGAAAACAGATAGTTTGTGAAAAAAACACCATTTCAGATGGTTTGCCAGAAGACATTGATTTTTTCCATTAAATTTTGTTTTAGCGGTCAAAAACATGATATTTCAGGGAAAAAACACAGTTCAGGAAGCAAAATCTGCATAGAAAATTGGCACAACAGCTAAAAAAATGTCCCTGCAGACAGAACAGAGCTGGAGGCGAATTTAGGCAATATCGTTCCACCAGTAGCGAGGGTAACTTTGCCCACCCCTAGCCTTGACTAGGGGACTGAAAATGAATCTACAGGGACTGGCCACAAAGTCCAGATGAGGGTGTATCAAGAGCTATGCTTTTTCCTTTCTTATTGGTGCTTTTGTTTTCACACCTTAACCTACCTTTCTTCAGTGCAGTGTCTGGGCCCTGTTTTTCACATGTTCTGTTTTTGAGCCCAGTCACAGGCCTCAGAGAAGGCCGGTGCCCTTTGAGGCCTGAAGGCTTCCTCCGCCAGTAGCAGGGCCCCAGGGCTTCTGACAGCAGCAGAGGCCCTGTGAGGAGTGGCCTCGAGCGATCAGGCGGGCTCCTGCGAGCCACCTCCACTGGCCTGGGTCCTGTTCCTGGGGCTCCCAGCTCTGTCTGCCTCGACCTCTCCAAGCCCCCTGCTCCAGGGCTCACCTGCTGCCGTCGCCGTGCCAACGGAACCCTCAGGCAGGCAGGCAGGCAGAGCATTGTGAAATGACAGCCTCCCCTCCCCCGCCGCTGGGGCCTGGGCCCAGGGCTGGGAGCTTGCAAGGCAAAGACACACCTCAGCTCAGCTTCTCCTGAGCTGCTCCAGAGCTCGACCCCCCGGGGCCCCGGGGCCCCAGGGCTGGGGCTCAGAGCAGGAAAGGGCGTTTTATTGGAATGTCCTTTCCTTCTTGATGATTCCTACAAACCGTTTTAAGCTCTGTACATATAGAAAAGCAACATGTGTCATGCCATTTGGGACATGCTGTTCACATGTCTAGCTCCACTAAAACCCTCCTCAGCATATTTCCGAGGCATCAAGGATGAACCAGGAACAGTGCACGGCCCTGACAAATCTGCTTCACTGTCCCAGCTTTAACAGACATCTGAGTGTCACACTACATGGCAGGTCCTGCCAGGGCAACAGCAGGGGAAGCTTCACTCACACAGTGCTACAGCATGGGCTTCCCTCCTAGTGAACGGGTGCAGCAGGGCAAACTCCTGTCACAGAGAATGGGCACAACCACACTGCAAGCTTCATTCACACATGGTCTGGCTTCCGACAGCAAAGCAAGCCTCCTACATTGCACATACTGCACTGTAAAGCGTTAGTCTTTGGACAGCAGAGCTATCCCTCTGCATCACACATACTGGACACCCTGAAGGGCCTCCTCCAGATTGAATTGTTACTGGATCGCCGTCCTATCCCCCTGCCCCAAACCTCTCCCATTGACTGTCAGCATGCTTCTCCTTACCTTCCTGCAGATACAGCACCCCTCTAGGCCTAACGGATGGCACACCAAGCTTCACGGGGCACTTTAAGGTATTCAGTCTCCACCTTTTATCTGTCCTGCTCCTCATTTCACCACGAAGAACCACTGGCAGTATTTCAACATCATTTTGAAACTGAAGTTATGGAACAGCTACAAAACCAGGGGAATGGCGCGGCAGGGGATTTCATTCCATTTCATTCTGTCCTTTGGCTGTGTGTGCGCAGTGTCAGAAGAGTTTGAGGACTGCAGAAGACACTGGAATAGATTTCTGGGCGAAAGCGCCAGAGATTCTGGCCCCTGCCCCGATCGCCTTACGAACGCCTTACAAACGCCTGGCGGGCTTTGCCCTGGCGGGCAAATGTCTGAGTTGGACACTCAGCGCAGTACCTGAGGAAATTAGAGTGAGGTTTGACTCAGGGACAAGCCTGCCAACCTATGTACTATGGCAGCTGAATGGGGGCATGGGGTCCTCGTGTCTCAGGGATCTGCTTCTCTTATCCAAAACATCTTGCCTCCCATCAGCCTTAGCACCTAGCATATGGTAATGAGTGGAGTCTCTACACTTCCCCCGTTGCACATTTGTCAATTCCCAGAGCTCTGTTGCAGACAGGGTAAATGTATCTATGTGTGAGAGAGAGAGGGAGCCAGATAGAGAGAGAGAAAGAGAGAGAGAGAGGGGGGGGGAGCAGGCTCTGACAGTCACAATGAGAGAAAAGTGAAGTTGCATCCCCTCAAGCACTCCCCTGCACCCATCAACACAACAGCAAAGTTAGCTTGCATGTTCCCCGTTCTCCCCACTAACCTCACCCAAACCCACCCTCCTCTCTTTCAGGACTTGCAGAGTGCCTAGAGACCCTGGAAATGATGGCAGCGGAGCATGGTACAAACACAAATATCAAAATAGAACTATTCCCCTACTGTCTACAAAACCAAGGAACTACTTCACCTTTGTTTTTTTCCACTTCACATTACAAGAGAAAGACGTCCTTCGTTGGCCCTTTTTACGCACTACCATTCGCTTTACACATTTCATCCTGTTGAGTCTCCCAGTCGGCAAGAGCTATATATTTGGGTGGGTGATCCCAATGAAGTCAATGGAAATAGAGAAGGTGTTAGAACGGTGATGATTGTGTGCTGCAAGTGTCTTTCCCTTGAAGTCCATAGATATCATGGCCTTGACTAGGGGGTGGTCGAAGTGGCCGATAATTTGCTCAGCAGACAAAATGCAGAATTTTGGGCAAATTCTGCCACTTCGCCTGCTCTGCCCACAGAGAGAAATTGACAATTTCAGGCTTTTTCTCCCTGAAATTCGGTTTTTTATGGGAAATGTTTTTTGGTGGCTACAAGAAGTTTCAGACTGAAAACAGATAGTTTGTGAAAAAAACACCATTTCAGATGGTTTGCCAGAAGACATTGATTTTTTCCATTAAATTTTGTTTTAGCGGTCAAAAACATGATATTTCAGGGAAAAAACACAGTTCAGGAAGCAAAATCTGCATAGAAAATTGGCACAACAGCTAAAAAAATGTCCCTGCAGACAGAACAGAGCTGGAGGCGAATTTAGGCAATATCGTTCCACCAGTAGCGAGGGTAACTTTGCCCACCCCTAGCCTTGACTAGGGGACTGAAAATGAATCTACAGGGACTGGCCACAAAGTCCAGATGAGGGTGTATCAAGAGCTATGCTTTTTCCTTTCTTATTGGTGCTTTTGTTTTCACACCTTAACCTACCTTTCTTCAGTGCAGTGTCTGGGCCCTGTTTTTCACATGTTCTGTTTTTGAGCCCAGTCACAGGCCTCAGAGAAGGCCGGTGCCCTTTGAGGCCTGAAGGCTTCCTCCGCCAGTAGCAGGGCCCCAGGGCTTCTGACAGCAGCAGAGGCCCTGTGAGGAGTGGCCTCGAGCCGTCAGGTGGGCTCAGCTGAGCCACCTCCACTGGCCTGGGTCCTGTTCCTGGGGCTCCCAGCTCTGTCTGCCTTGACCTCTCCAAGCCCCCTGCTCCAGGGCTCACCTGCTGCCGTCGCCGTGCCAACGGAACCCTCAGGCTGGGCAGAGCATTGTGAAATGACAGCCTCCCCTCCCCCGCCGCTGGGGCCTGGGCCCAGGGCTGGGAGCTTGCAAGGCAAAGACACACCTCAGCTCAGCTTCTCCTGAGCTGCTCCAGAGCTCGACCCCCCGGGGCCCCGGGGCCCCAGGGCTGGGGCTCAGAGCAGGAAAGGGCGTTTTATTGGAATGTCCTTTCCTTCTTGATGATTCCTACAAACCGTTTTAAGCTCTGTACATATAGAAAAGCAACATGTGTCATGCCATTTGGGACATGCTGTTCACATGTCTAGCTCCACTAAAACCCTCCTCAGCATATTTCCGAGGCATCAAGGATGAACCAGGAACAGTGCACGGCCCTGACAAATCTGCTTCACTGTCCCAGCTTTAACAGACATCTGAGTGTCACACTACATGGCAGGTCCTGCCAGGGCAACAGCAGGGGAAGCTTCACTCACACAGTGCTACAGCATGGGCTTCCCTCCTAGTGAACGGGTGCAGCAGGGCAAACTCCTGTCACAGAGAATGGGCACAACCACACTGCAAGCTTCATTCACACATGGTCTGGCTTCCGACAGCAAAGCAAGCCTCCTACATTGCACATACTGCACTGTAAAGCGTTAGTCTTTGGACAGCAGAGCTATCCCTCTGCATCACACATACTGGACACCCTGAAGGGCCTCCTCCAGATTGAATTGTTACTGGATCGCCGTCCTATCCCCCTGCCCCAAACCTCTCCCATTGACTGTCAGCATGCTTCTCCTTACCTTCCTGCAGATACAGCACCCCTCTAGGCCTAACGGATGGCACACCAAGCTTCACGGGGCACTTTAAGGTATTCAGTCTCCACCTTTTATCTGTCCTGCTCCTCATTTCACCACGAAGAACCACTGGCAGTATTTCAACATCATTTTGAAACTGAAGTTATGGAACAGCTACAAAACCAGGGGAATGGCGCGGCAGGGGATTTCATTCCATTTCATTCTGTCCTTTGGCTGTGTGTGCGCAGTGTCAGAAGAGTTTGAGGACTGCAGAAGACACTGGAATAGATTTCTGGGCGAAAGCGCCAGAGATTCTGGCCCCTGCCCCGATCGCCTTACGAACGCCTTACAAACGCCTGGCGGGCTTTGCCCTGGCGGGCAAATGTCTGAGTTGGACACTCAGCGCAGTACCTGAGGAAATTAGAGTGAGGTTTGACTCAGGGACAAGCCTGCCAACCTATGTACTATGGCAGCTGAATGGGGGCATGGGGTCCTCGTGTCTCAGGGATCTGCTTCTCTTATCCAAAACATCTTGCCTCCCATCAGCCTTAGCACCTAGCATATGGTAATGAGTGGAGTCTCTACACTTCCCCCGTTGCACATTTGTCAATTCCCAGAGCTCTGTTGCAGACAGGGTAAATGTATCTATGTGTGAGAGAGAGAGGGAGCCAGATAGAGAGAGAGAAAGAGAGAGAGAGAGGGGGGGGGAGCAGGCTCTGACAGTCACAATGAGAGAAAAGTGAAGTTGCATCCCCTCAAGCACTCCCCTGCACCCATCAACACAACAGCAAAGTTAGCTTGCATGTTCCCCGTTCTCCCCACTAACCTCACCCAAACCCACCCTCCTCTCTTTCAGGACTTGCAGAGTGCCTAGAGACCCTGGAAATGATGGCAGCGGAGCATGGTACAAACACAAATATCAAAATAGAACTATTCCCCTACTGTCTACAAAACCAAGGAACTACTTCACCTTTGTTTTTTTCCACTTCACATTACAAGAGAAAGACGTCCTTCGTTGGCCCTTTTTACGCACTACCATTCGCTTTACACATTTCATCCTGTTGAGTCTCCCAGTCGGCAAGAGCTATATATTTGGGTGGGTGATCCCAATGAAGTCAATGGAAATAGAGAAGGTGTTAGAACGGTGATGATTGTGTGCTGCAAGTGTCTTTCCCTTGAAGTCCATAGATATCATGGCCTTGACTAGGGGGTGGTCGAAGTGGCCGATAATTTGCTCAGCAGACAAAATGCAGAATTTTGGGCAAATTCTGCCACTTCGCCTGCTCTGCCCACAGAGAGAAATTGACAATTTCAGGCTTTTTCTCCCTGAAATTCGGTTTTTTATGGGAAATGTTTTTTGGTGGCTACAAGAAGTTTCAGACTGAAAACAGATAGTTTGTGAAAAAAACACCATTTCAGATGGTTTGCCAGAAGACATTGATTTTTTCCATTAAATTTTGTTTTAGCGGTCAAAAACATGATATTTCAGGGAAAAAACACAGTTCAGGAAGCAAAATCTGCATAGAAAATTGGCACAACAGCTAAAAAAATGTCCCTGCAGACAGAACAGAGCTGGAGGCGAATTTAGGCAATATCGTTCCACCAGTAGCGAGGGTAACTTTGCCCACCCCTAGCCTTGACTAGGGGACTGAAAATGAATCTACAGGGACTGGCCACAAAGTCCAGATGAGGGTGTATCAAGAGCTATGCTTTTTCCTTTCTTATTGGTGCTTTTGTTTTCACACCTTAACCTACCTTTCTTCAGTGCAGTGTCTGGGCCCTGTTTTTCACATGTTCTGTTTTTGAGCCCAGTCACAGGCCTCAGAGAAGGCCGGTGCCCTTTGAGGCCTGAAGGCTTCCTCCGCCAGTAGCAGGGCCCCAGGGCTTCTGACAGCAGCAGAGGCCCTGTGAGGAGTGGCCTCGAGCGATCAGGCGGGCTCCTGCGAGCCACCTCCACTGGCCTGGGTCCTGTTCCTGGGGCTCCCAGCTCTGTCTGCCTTGACCTCTCCATGCCCCCTGCTCCAGGGCTCACCTGCTGCCGTCGCCGTGCCAACGGAACCCTCAGGCTGGGCAGAGCATTGTGAAATGACAGCCTCCCCTCCCCCGCCGCTGGGGCCTGGGCCCAGGGCTGGGAGCTTGCAAGGCAAAGACACACCTCAGCTCAGCTTCTCCTGAGCTGCTCCAGAGCTCGACCCCCCGGGGCCCCGGGGCCCCAGGGCTGGGGCTCAGAGCAGGAAAGGGCGTTTTATTGGAATGTCCTTTCCTTCTTGATGATTCCTACAAACCGTTTTAAGCTCTGTACATATAGAAAAGCAACATGTGTCATGCCATTTGGGACATGCTGTTCACATGTCTAGCTCCACTAAAACCCTCCTCAGCATATTTCCGAGGCATCAAGGATGAACCAGGAACAGTGCACGGCCCTGACAAATCTGCTTCACTGTCCCAGCTTTAACAGACATCTGAGTGTCACACTACATGGCAGGTCCTGCCAGGGCAACAGCAGGGGAAGCTTCACTCACACAGTGCTACAGCATGGGCTTCCCTCCTAGTGAACGGGTGCAGCAGGGCAAACTCCTGTCACAGAGAATGGGCACAACCACACTGCAAGCTTCATTCACACATGGTCTGGCTTCCGACAGCAAAGCAAGCCTCCTACATTGCACATACTGCACTGTAAAGCGTTAGTCTTTGGACAGCAGAGCTATCCCTCTGCATCACACATACTGGACACCCTGAAGGGCCTCCTCCAGATTGAATTGTTACTGGATCGCCGTCCTATCCCCCTGCCCCAAACCTCTCCCATTGACTGTCAGCATGCTTCTCCTTACCTTCCTGCAGATACAGCACCCCTCTAGGCCTAACGGATGGCACACCAAGCTTCACGGGGCACTTTAAGGTATTCAGTCTCCACCTTTTATCTGTCCTGCTCCTCATTTCACCACGAAGAACCACTGGCAGTATTTCAACATCATTTTGAAACTGAAGTTATGGAACAGCTACAAAACCAGGGGAATGGCGCGGCAGGGGATTTCATTCCATTTCATTCTGTCCTTTGGCTGTGTGTGCGCAGTGTCAGAAGAGTTTGAGGACTGCAGAAGACACTGGAATAGATTTCTGGGCGAAAGCGCCAGAGATTCTGGCCCCTGCCCCGATCGCCTTACGAACGCCTTACAAACGCCTGGCGGGCTTTGCCCTGGCGGGCAAATGTCTGAGTTGGACACTCAGCGCAGTACCTGAGGAAATTAGAGTGAGGTTTGACTCAGGGACAAGCCTGCCAACCTATGTACTATGGCAGCTGAATGGGGGCATGGGGTCCTCGTGTCTCAGGGATCTGCTTCTCTTATCCAAAACATCTTGCCTCCCATCAGCCTTAGCACCTAGCATATGGTAATGAGTGGAGTCTCTACACTTCCCCCGTTGCACATTTGTCAATTCCCAGAGCTCTGTTGCAGACAGGGTAAATGTATCTATGTGTGAGAGAGAGAGGGAGCCAGATAGAGAGAGAGAAAGAGAGAGAGAGAGGGGGGGGGAGCAGGCTCTGACAGTCACAATGAGAGAAAAGTGAAGTTGCATCCCCTCAAGCACTCCCCTGCACCCATCAACACAACAGCAAAGTTAGCTTGCATGTTCCCCGTTCTCCCCACTAACCTCACCCAAACCCACCCTCCTCTCTTTCAGGACTTGCAGAGTGCCTAGAGACCCTGGAAATGATGGCAGCGGAGCATGGTACAAACACAAATATCAAAATAGAACTATTCCCCTACTGTCTACAAAACCAAGGAACTACTTCACCTTTGTTTTTTTCCACTTCACATTACAAGAGAAAGACGTCCTTCGTTGGCCCTTTTTACGCACTACCATTCGCTTTACACATTTCATCCTGTTGAGTCTCCCAGTCGGCAAGAGCTATATATTTGGGTGGGTGATCCCAATGAAGTCAATGGAAATAGAGAAGGTGTTAGAACGGTGATGATTGTGTGCTGCAAGTGTCTTTCCCTTGAAGTCCATAGATATCATGGCCTTGACTAGGGGGTGGTCGAAGTGGCCGATAATTTGCTCAGCAGACAAAATGCAGAATTTTGGGCAAATTCTGCCACTTCGCCTGCTCTGCCCACAGAGAGAAATTGACAATTTCAGGCTTTTTCTCCCTGAAATTCGGTTTTTTATGGGAAATGTTTTTTGGTGGCTACAAGAAGTTTCAGACTGAAAACAGATAGTTTGTGAAAAAAACACCATTTCAGATGGTTTGCCAGAAGACATTGATTTTTTCCATTAAATTTTGTTTTAGCGGTCAAAAACATGATATTTCAGGGAAAAAACACAGTTCAGGAAGCAAAATCTGCATAGAAAATTGGCACAACAGCTAAAAAAATGTCCCTGCAGACAGAACAGAGCTGGAGGCGAATTTAGGCAATATCGTTCCACCAGTAGCGAGGGTAACTTTGCCCACCCCTAGCCTTGACTAGGGGACTGAAAATGAATCTACAGGGACTGGCCACAAAGTCCAGATGAGGGTGTATTAAGAGCTATGCTTTTTCCTTTCTTATTGGTGCTTTTGTTTTCACACCTTAACCTACCTTTCTTCAGTGCAGTGTCTGGGCCCTGTTTTTCACATGTTCTGTTTTTGAGCCCAGTCACAGGCCTCAGAGAAGGCCGGTGCCCTTTGAGGCCTGAAGGCTTCCTCCGCCAGTAGCAGGGCCCCAGGGCTTCTGACAGCAGCAGAGGCCCTGTGAGGAGTGGCCTCGAGCGATCAGGCGGGCTCCTGCGAGCCACCTCCACTGGCCTGGGTCCTGTTCCTGGGGCTCCCAGCTCTGTCTGCCTTGACCTCTCCATGCCCCCTGCTCCAGGGCTCACCTGCTGCCGTCGCCGTGCCAACGGAACCCTCAGGCAGGCAGGCAGGCAGAGCATTGTGAAATGACAGCCTCCCCTCCCCCGCCGCTGGGGCCTGGGCCCAGGGCTGGGAGCTTGCAAGGCAAAGACACACCTCAGCTCAGCTTCTCCTGAGCTGCTCCAGAGCTCGACCCCCCGGGGCCCCGGGGCCCCAGGGCTGGGGCTCAGAGCAGGAAAGGGCGTTTTATTGGAATGTCCTTTCCTTCTTGATGATTCCTACAAACCGTTTTAAGCTCTGTACATATAGAAAAGCAACATGTGTCATGCCATTTGGGACATGCTGTTCACATGTCTAGCTCCACTAAAACCCTCCTCAGCATATTTCCGAGGCATCAAGGATGAACCAGGAACAGTGCACGGCCCTGACAAATCTGCTTCACTGTCCCAGCTTTAACAGACATCTGAGTGTCACACTACATGGCAGGTCCTGCCAGGGCAACAGCAGGGGAAGCTTCACTCACACAGTGCTACAGCATGGGCTTCCCTCCTAGTGAACGGGTGCAGCAGGGCAAACTCCTGTCACAGAGAATGGGCACAACCACACTGCAAGCTTCATTCACACATGGTCTGGCTTCCGACAGCAAAGCAAGCCTCCTACATTGCACATACTGCACTGTAAAGCGTTAGTCTTTGGACAGCAGAGCTATCCCTCTGCATCACACATACTGGACACCCTGAAGGGCCTCCTCCAGATTGAATTGTTACTGGATCGCCGTCCTATCCCCCTGCCCCAAACCTCTCCCATTGACTGTCAGCATGCTTCTCCTTACCTTCCTGCAGATACAGCACCCCTCTAGGCCTAACGGATGGCACACCAAGCTTCACGGGGCACTTTAAGGTATTCAGTCTCCACCTTTTATCTGTCCTGCTCCTCATTTCACCACGAAGAACCACTGGCAGTATTTCAACATCATTTTGAAACTGAAGTTATGGAACAGCTACAAAACCAGGGGAATGGCGCGGCAGGGGATTTCATTCCATTTCATTCTGTCCTTTGGCTGTGTGTGCGCAGTGTCAGAAGAGTTTGAGGACTGCAGAAGACACTGGAATAGATTTCTGGGCGAAAGCGCCAGAGATTCTGGCCCCTGCCCCGATCGCCTTACGAACGCCTTACAAACGCCTGGCGGGCTTTGCCCTGGCGGGCAAATGTCTGAGTTGGACACTCAGCGCAGTACCTGAGGAAATTAGAGTGAGGTTTGACTCAGGGACAAGCCTGCCAACCTATGTACTATGGCAGCTGAATGGGGGCATGGGGTCCTCGTGTCTCAGGGATCTGCTTCTCTTATCCAAAACATCTTGCCTCCCATCAGCCTTAGCACCTAGCATATGGTAATGAGTGGAGTCTCTACACTTCCCCCGTTGCACATTTGTCAATTCCCAGAGCTCTGTTGCAGACAGGGTAAATGTATCTATGTGTGTGAGAGAGAGGGAGCCAGAGAGAGAGAGAGAGAGAGAGAGAGGGGGGGAGCAGGCTCTGACAGTCACAATGAGAGAAAAGTGAAGTTGCATCCCCTCAAGCACTCCCCTGCACCCATCAACACAACAGCAAAGTTAGCTTGCATGTTCCCCGTTCTCCCCACTAACCTCACCCAAACCCACCCTCCTCTCTTTCAGGACTTGCAGAGTGCCTAGAGACCCTGGAAATGATGGCAGCGGAGCATGGTACAAACACAAATATCAAAATAGAACTATTCCCCTACTGTCTACAAAACCAAGGAACTACTTCACCTTTGTTTTTTTCCACTTCACATTACAAGAGAAAGACGTCCTTCGTTGGCCCTTTTTACGCACTACCATTCGCTTTACACATTTCATCCTGTTGAGTCTCCCAGTCGGCAAGAGCTATATATTTGGGTGGGTGATCCCAATGAAGTCAATGGAAATAGAGAAGGTGTTAGAACGGTGATGATTGTGTGCTGCAAGTGTCTTTCCCTTGAAGTCCATAGATATCATGGCCTTGACTAGGGGGTGGTCGAAGTGGCCGATAATTTGCTCAGCAGACAAAATGCAGAATTTTGGGCAAATTCTGCCACTTCGCCTGCTCTGCCCACAGAGAGAAATTGACAATTTCAGGCTTTTTCTCCCTGAAATTCGGTTTTTTATGGGAAATGTTTTTTGGTGGCTACAAGAAGTTTCAGACTGAAAACAGATAGTTTGTGAAAAAAACACCATTTCAGATGGTTTGCCAGAAGACATTGATTTTTTCCATTAAATTTTGTTTTAGCGGTCAAAAACATGATATTTCAGGGAAAAAACACAGTTCAGGAAGCAAAATCTGCATAGAAAATTGGCACAACAGCTAAAAAAATGTCCCTGCAGACAGAACAGAGCTGGAGGCGAATTTAGGCAATATCGTTCCACCAGTAGCGAGGGTAACTTTGCCCACCCCTAGCCTTGACTAGGGGACTGAAAATGAATCTACAGGGACTGGCCACAAAGTCCAGATGAGGGTGTATCAAGAGCTATGCTTTTTCCTTTCTTATTGGTGCTTTTGTTTTCACACCTTAACCTACCTTTCTTCAGTGCAGTGTCTGGGCCCTGTTTTTCACATGTTCTGTTTTTGAGCCCAGTCACAGGCCTCAGAGAAGGCCGGTGCCCTTTGAGGCCTGAATGCTTCCTCCGCCAGTAGCAGGGCCCCAGGGCTTCTGACAGCAGCAGAGGCCCTGTGAGGAGTGGCCTCGAGCGATCAGGCGGGCTCCTGCGAGCCACCTCCACTGGCCTGGGTCCTGTTCCTGGGGCTCCCAGCTCTGTCTGCCTTGACCTCTCCATGCCCCCTGCTCCAGGGCTCACCTGCTGCCGTCGCCGTGCCAACGGAACCCTCAGGCAGGCAGGCAGGCAGAGCATTGTGAAATGACAGCCTCCCCTCCCCCGCCGCTGGGGCCTGGGCCCAGGGCTGGGAGCTTGCAAGGCAAAGACACACCTCAGCTCAGCTTCTCCTGAGCTGCTCCAGAGCTCGACCCCCCGGGGCCCCGGGGCCCCAGGGCTGGGGCTCAGAGCAGGAAAGGGCGTTTTATTGGAATGTCCTTTCCTTCTTGATGATTCCTACAAACCGTTTTAAGCTCTGTACATATAGAAAAGCAACATGTGTCATGCCATTTGGGACATGCTGTTCACATGTCTAGCTCCACTAAAACCCTCCTCAGCATATTTCCGAGGCATCAAGGATGAACCAGGAACAGTGCACGGCCCTGACAAATCTGCTTCACTGTCCCAGCTTTAACAGACATCTGAGTGTCACACTACATGGCAGGTCCTGCCAGGGCAACAGCAGGGGAAGCTTCACTCACACAGTGCTACAGCATGGGCTTCCCTCCTAGTGAACGGGTGCAGCAGGGCAAACTCCTGTCACAGAGAATGGGCACAACCACACTGCAAGCTTCATTCACACATGGTCTGGCTTCCGACAGCAAAGCAAGCCTCCTACATTGCACATACTGCACTGTAAAGCGTTAGTCTTTGGACAGCAGAGCTATCCCTCTGCATCACACATACTGGACACCCTGAAGGGCCTCCTCCAGATTGAATTGTTACTGGATCGCCGTCCTATCCCCCTGCCCCAAACCTCTCCCATTGACTGTCAGCATGCTTCTCCTTACCTTCCTGCAGATACAGCACCCCTCTAGGCCTAACGGATGGCACACCAAGCTTCACGGGGCACTTTAAGGTATTCAGTCTCCACCTTTTATCTGTCCTGCTCCTCATTTCACCACGAAGAACCACTGGCAGTATTTCAACATCATTTTGAAACTGAAGTTATGGAACAGCTACAAAACCAGGGGAATGGCGCGGCAGGGGATTTCATTCCATTTCATTCTGTCCTTTGGCTGTGTGTGCGCAGTGTCAGAAGAGTTTGAGGACTGCAGAAGACACTGGAATAGATTTCTGGGCGAAAGCGCCAGAGATTCTGGCCCCTGCCCCGATCGCCTTACGAACGCCTTACAAACGCCTGGCGGGCTTTGCCCTGGCGGGCAAATGTCTGAGTTGGACACTCAGCGCAGTACCTGAGGAAATTAGAGTGAGGTTTGACTCAGGGACAAGCCTGCCAACCTATGTACTATGGCAGCTGAATGGGGGCATGGGGTCCTCATGTCTCAGGGATCTGCTTCTCTTATCCAAAACATCTTGCCTCCCATCAGCCTTAGCACCTAGCATATGGTAATGAGTGGAGTCTCTACACTTCCCCCGTTGCACATTTGTCAATTCCCAGAGCTCTGTTGCAGACAGGGTAAATGTATCTATGTGTGAGAGAGAGAGGGAGCCAGATAGAGAGAGAGAAAGAGAGAGAGAGAGGGGGGGGGAGCAGGCTCTGACAGTCACAATGAGAGAAAAGTGAAGTTGCATCCCCTCAAGCACTCCCCTGCACCCATCAACACAACAGCAAAGTTAGCTTGCATGTTCCCCGTTCTCCCCACTAACCTCACCCAAACCCACCCTCCTCTCTTTCAGGACTTGCAGAGTGCCTAGAGACCCTGGAAATGATGGCAGCGGAGCATGGTACAAACACAAATATCAAAATAGAACTATTCCCCTACTGTCTACAAAACCAAGGAACTACTTCACCTTTGTTTTTTTCCACTTCACATTACAAGAGAAAGACGTCCTTCGTTGGCCCTTTTTACGCACTACCATTCGCTTTACACATTTCATCCTGTTGAGTCTCCCAGTCGGCAAGAGCTATATATTTGGGTGGGTGATCCCAATGAAGTCAATGGAAATAGAGAAGGTGTTAGAACGGTGATGATTGTGTGCTGCAAGTGTCTTTCCCTTGAAGTCCATAGATATCATGGCCTTGACTAGGGGGTGGTCGAAGTGGCCGATAATTTGCTCAGCAGACAAAATGCAGAATTTTGGGCAAATTCTGCCACTTCGCCTGCTCTGCCCACAGAGAGAAATTGACAATTTCAGGCTTTTTCTCCCTGAAATTCGGTTTTTTATGGGAAATGTTTTTTGGTGGCTACAAGAAGTTTCAGACTGAAAACAGATAGTTTGTGAAAAAAACACCATTTCAGATGGTTTGCCAGAAGACATTGATTTTTTCCATTAAATTTTGTTTTAGCGGTCAAAAACATGATATTTCAGGGAAAAAACACAGTTCAGGAAGCAAAATCTGCATAGAAAATTGGCACAACAGCTAAAAAAATGTCCCTGCAGACAGAACAGAGCTGGAGGCGAATTTAGGCAATATCGTTCCACCAGTAGCGAGGGTAACTTTGCCCACCCCTAGCCTTGACTAGGGGACTGAAAATGAATCTACAGGGACTGGCCACAAAGTCCAGATGAGGGTGTATCAAGAGCTATGCTTTTTCCTTTCTTATTGGTGCTTTTGTTTTCACACCTTAACCTACCTTTCTTCAGTGCAGTGTCTGGGCCCTGTTTTTCACATGTTCTGTTTTTGAGCCCAGTCACAGGCCTCAGAGAAGGCCGGTGCCCTTTGAGGCCTGAAGGCTTCCTCCGCCAGTAGCAGGGCCCCAGGGCTTCTGACAGCAGCAGAGGCCCTGTGAGGAGTGGCCTCGAGCGATCAGGCGGGCTCCTGCGAGCCACCTCCACTGGCCTGGGTCCTGTTCCTGGGGCTCCCAGCTCTGTCTGCCTTGACCTCTCCATGCCCCCTGCTCCAGGGCTCACCTGCTGCCGTCGCCGTGCCAACGGAACCCTCAGGCTGGGCAGAGCATTGTGAAATGACAGCCTCCCCTCCCCCGCCGCTGGGGCCTGGGCCCAGGGCTGGGAGCTTGCAAGGCAAAGACACACCTCAGCTCAGCTTCTCCTGAGCTGCTCCAGAGCTCGACCCCCCGGGGCCCCGGGGCCCCAGGGCTGGGGCTCAGAGCAGGAAAGGGCGTTTTATTGGAATGTCCTTTCCTTCTTGATGATTCCTACAAACCGTTTTAAGCTCTGTACATATAGAAAAGCAACATGTGTCATGCCATTTGGGACATGCTGTTCACATGTCTAGCTCCACTAAAACCCTCCTCAGCATATTTCCGAGGCATCAAGGATGAACCAGGAACAGTGCACGGCCCTGACAAATCTGCTTCACTGTCCCAGCTTTAACAGACATCTGAGTGTCACACTACATGGCAGGTCCTGCCAGGGCAACAGCAGGGGAAGCTTCACTCACACAGTGCTACAGCATGGGCTTCCCTCCTAGTGAACGGGTGCAGCAGGGCAAACTCCTGTCACAGAGAATGGGCACAACCACACTGCAAGCTTCATTCACACATGGTCTGGCTTCCGACAGCAAAGCAAGCCTCCTACATTGCACATACTGCACTGTAAAGCGTTAGTCTTTGGACAGCAGAGCTATCCCTCTGCATCACACATACTGGACACCCTGAAGGGCCTCCTCCAGATTGAATTGTTACTGGATCGCCGTCCTATCCCCCTGCCCCAAACCTCTCCCATTGACTGTCAGCATGCTTCTCCTTACCTTCCTGCAGATACAGCACCCCTCTAGGCCTAACGGATGGCACACCAAGCTTCACGGGGCACTTTAAGGTATTCAGTCTCCACCTTTTATCTGTCCTGCTCCTCATTTCACCACGAAGAACCACTGGCAGTATTTCAACATCATTTTGAAACTGAAGTTATGGAACAGCTACAAAACCAGGGGAATGGCGCGGCAGGGGATTTCATTCCATTTCATTCTGTCCTTTGGCTGTGTGTGCGCAGTGTCAGAAGAGTTTGAGGACTGCAGAAGACACTGGAATAGATTTCTGGGCGAAAGCGCCAGAGATTCTGGCCCCTGCCCCGATCGCCTTACGAACGCCTTACAAACGCCTGGCGGGCTTTGCCCTGGCGGGCAAATGTCTGAGTTGGACACTCAGCGCAGTACCTGAGGAAATTAGAGTGAGGTTTGACTCAGGGACAAGCCTGCCAACCTATGTACTATGGCAGCTGAATGGGGGCATGGGGTCCTCGTGTCTCAGGGATCTGCTTCTCTTATCCAAAACATCTTGCCTCCCATCAGCCTTAGCACCTAGCATATGGTAATGAGTGGAGTCTCTACACTTCCCCCGTTGCACATTTGTCAATTCCCAGAGCTCTGTTGCAGACAGGGTAAATGTATCTATGTGTGAGAGAGAGAGGGAGCCAGATAGAGAGAGAGAAAGAGAGAGAGAGAGGGGGGGGGAGCAGGCTCTGACAGTCACAATGAGAGAAAAGTGAAGTTGCATCCCCTCAAGCACTCCCCTGCACCCATCAACACAACAGCAAAGTTAGCTTGCATGTTCCCCGTTCTCCCCACTAACCTCACCCAAACCCACCCTCCTCTCTTTCAGGACTTGCAGAGTGCCTAGAGACCCTGGAAATGATGGCAGCGGAGCATGGTACAAACACAAATATCAAAATAGAACTATTCCCCTACTGTCTACAAAACCAAGGAACTACTTCACCTTTGTTTTTTTCCACTTCACATTACAAGAGAAAGACGTCCTTCGTTGGCCCTTTTTACGCACTACCATTCGCTTTACACATTTCATCCTGTTGAGTCTCCCAGTCGGCAAGAGCTATATATTTGGGTGGGTGATCCCAATGAAGTCAATGGAAATAGAGAAGGTGTTAGAACGGTGATGATTGTGTGCTGCAAGTGTCTTTCCCTTGAAGTCCATAGATATCATGGCCTTGACTAGGGGGTGGTCGAAGTGGCCGATAATTTGCTCAGCAGACAAAATGCAGAATTTTGGGCAAATTCTGCCACTTCGCCTGCTCTGCCCACAGAGAGAAATTGACAATTTCAGGCTTTTTCTCCCTGAAATTCGGTTTTTTATGGGAAATGTTTTTTGGTGGCTACAAGAAGTTTCAGACTGAAAACAGATAGTTTGTGAAAAAAACACCATTTCAGATGGTTTGCCAGAAGACATTGATTTTTTCCATTAAATTTTGTTTTAGCGGTCAAAAACATGATATTTCAGGGAAAAAACACAGTTCAGGAAGCAAAATCTGCATAGAAAATTGGCACAACAGCTAAAAAAATGTCCCTGCAGACAGAACAGAGCTGGAGGCGAATTTAGGCAATATCGTTCCACCAGTAGCGAGGGTAACTTTGCCCACCCCTAGCCTTGACTAGGGGACTGAAAATGAATCTACAGGGACTGGCCACAAAGTCCAGATGAGGGTGTATTAAGAGCTATGCTTTTTCCTTTCTTATTGGTGCTTTTGTTTTCACACCTTAACCTACCTTTCTTCAGTGCAGTGTCTGGGCCCTGTTTTTCACATGTTCTGTTTTTGAGCCCAGTCACAGGCCTCAGAGAAGGCCGGTGCCCTTTGAGGCCTGAAGGCTTCCTCCGCCAGTAGCAGGGCCCCAGGGCTTCTGACAGCAGCAGAGGCCCTGTGAGGAGTGGCCTCGAGCGATCAGGCGGGCTCCTGCGAGCCACCTCCACTGGCCTGGGTCCTGTTCCTGGGGCTCCCAGCTCTGTCTGCCTTGACCTCTCCATGCCCCCTGCTCCAGGGCTCACCTGCTGCCGTCGCCGTGCCAACGGAACCCTCAGGCAGGCAGGCAGGCAGAGCATTGTGAAATGACAGCCTCCCCTCCCCCGCCGCTGGGGCCTGGGCCCAGGGCTGGGAGCTTGCAAGGCAAAGACACACCTCAGCTCAGCTTCTCCTGAGCTGCTCCAGAGCTCGACCCCCCGGGGCCCCGGGGCCCCAGGGCTGGGGCTCAGAGCAGGAAAGGGCGTTTTATTGGAATGTCCTTTCCTTCTTGATGATTCCTACAAACCGTTTTAAGCTCTGTACATATAGAAAAGCAACATGTGTCATGCCATTTGGGACATGCTGTTCACATGTCTAGCTCCACTAAAACCCTCCTCAGCATATTTCCGAGGCATCAAGGATGAACCAGGAACAGTGCACGGCCCTGACAAATCTGCTTCACTGTCCCAGCTTTAACAGACATCTGAGTGTCACACTACATGGCAGGTCCTGCCAGGGCAACAGCAGGGGAAGCTTCACTCACACAGTGCTACAGCATGGGCTTCCCTCCTAGTGAACGGGTGCAGCAGGGCAAACTCCTGTCACAGAGAATGGGCACAACCACACTGCAAGCTTCATTCACACATGGTCTGGCTTCCGACAGCAAAGCAAGCCTCCTACATTGCACATACTGCACTGTAAAGCGTTAGTCTTTGGACAGCAGAGCTATCCCTCTGCATCACACATACTGGACACCCTGAAGGGCCTCCTCCAGATTGAATTGTTACTGGATCGCCGTCCTATCCCCCTGCCCCAAACCTCTCCCATTGACTGTCAGCATGCTTCTCCTTACCTTCCTGCAGATACAGCACCCCTCTAGGCCTAACGGATGGCACACCAAGCTTCACGGGGCACTTTAAGGTATTCAGTCTCCACCTTTTATCTGTCCTGCTCCTCATTTCACCACGAAGAACCACTGGCAGTATTTCAACATCATTTTGAAACTGAAGTTATGGAACAGCTACAAAACCAGGGGAATGGCGCGGCAGGGGATTTCATTCCATTTCATTCTGTCCTTTGGCTGTGTGTGCGCAGTGTCAGAAGAGTTTGAGGACTGCAGAAGACACTGGAATAGATTTCTGGGCGAAAGCGCCAGAGATTCTGGCCCCTGCCCCGATCGCCTTACGAACGCCTTACAAACGCCTGGCGGGCTTTGCCCTGGCGGGCAAATGTCTGAGTTGGACACTCAGCGCAGTACCTGAGGAAATTAGAGTGAGGTTTGACTCAGGGACAAGCCTGCCAACCTATGTACTATGGCAGCTGAATGGGGGCATGGGGTCCTCGTGTCTCAGGGATCTGCTTCTCTTATCCAAAACATCTTGCCTCCCATCAGCCTTAGCACCTAGCATATGGTAATGAGTGGAGTCTCTACACTTCCCCCGTTGCACATTTGTCAATTCCCAGAGCTCTGTTGCAGACAGGGTAAATGTATCTATGTGTGTGAGAGAGAGGGAGCCAGAGAGAGAGAGAGAGAGAGAGAGAGGGGGGGAGCAGGCTCTGACAGTCACAATGAGAGAAAAGTGAAGTTGCATCCCCTCAAGCACTCCCCTGCACCCATCAACACAACAGCAAAGTTAGCTTGCATGTTCCCCGTTCTCCCCACTAACCTCACCCAAACCCACCCTCCTCTCTTTCAGGACTTGCAGAGTGCCTAGAGACCCTGGAAATGATGGCAGCGGAGCATGGTACAAACACAAATATCAAAATAGAACTATTCCCCTACTGTCTACAAAACCAAGGAACTACTTCACCTTTGTTTTTTTCCACTTCACATTACAAGAGAAAGACGTCCTTCGTTGGCCCTTTTTACGCACTACCATTCGCTTTACACATTTCATCCTGTTGAGTCTCCCAGTCGGCAAGAGCTATATATTTGGGTGGGTGATCCCAATGAAGTCAATGGAAATAGAGAAGGTGTTAGAACGGTGATGATTGTGTGCTGCAAGTGTCTTTCCCTTGAAGTCCATAGATATCATGGCCTTGACTAGGGGGTGGTCGAAGTGGCCGATAATTTGCTCAGCAGACAAAATGCAGAATTTTGGGCAAATTCTGCCACTTCGCCTGCTCTGCCCACAGAGAGAAATTGACAATTTCAGGCTTTTTCTCCCTGAAATTCGGTTTTTTATGGGAAATGTTTTTTGGTGGCTACAAGAAGTTTCAGACTGAAAACAGATAGTTTGTGAAAAAAACACCATTTCAGATGGTTTGCCAGAAGACATTGATTTTTTCCATTAAATTTTGTTTTAGCGGTCAAAAACATGATATTTCAGGGAAAAAACACAGTTCAGGAAGCAAAATCTGCATAGAAAATTGGCACAACAGCTAAAAAAATGTCCCTGCAGACAGAACAGAGCTGGAGGCGAATTTAGGCAATATCGTTCCACCAGTAGCGAGGGTAACTTTGCCCACCCCTAGCCTTGACTAGGGGACTGAAAATGAATCTACAGGGACTGGCCACAAAGTCCAGATGAGGGTGTATCAAGAGCTATGCTTTTTCCTTTCTTATTGGTGCTTTTGTTTTCACACCTTAACCTACCTTTCTTCAGTGCAGTGTCTGGGCCCTGTTTTTCACATGTTCTGTTTTTGAGCCCAGTCACAGGCCTCAGAGAAGGCCGGTGCCCTTTGAGGCCTGAATGCTTCCTCCGCCAGTAGCAGGGCCCCAGGGCTTCTGACAGCAGCAGAGGCCCTGTGAGGAGTGGCCTCGAGCGATCAGGCGGGCTCCTGCGAGCCACCTCCACTGGCCTGGGTCCTGTTCCTGGGGCTCCCAGCTCTGTCTGCCTTGACCTCTCCATGCCCCCTGCTCCAGGGCTCACCTGCTGCCGTCGCCGTGCCAACGGAACCCTCAGGCAGGCAGGCAGGCAGAGCATTGTGAAATGACAGCCTCCCCTCCCCCGCCGCTGGGGCCTGGGCCCAGGGCTGGGAGCTTGCAAGGCAAAGACACACCTCAGCTCAGCTTCTCCTGAGCTGCTCCAGAGCTCGACCCCCCGGGGCCCCGGGGCCCCAGGGCTGGGGCTCAGAGCAGGAAAGGGCGTTTTATTGGAATGTCCTTTCCTTCTTGATGATTCCTACAAACCGTTTTAAGCTCTGTACATATAGAAAAGCAACATGTGTCATGCCATTTGGGACATGCTGTTCACATGTCTAGCTCCACTAAAACCCTCCTCAGCATATTTCCGAGGCATCAAGGATGAACCAGGAACAGTGCACGGCCCTGACAAATCTGCTTCACTGTCCCAGCTTTAACAGACATCTGAGTGTCACACTACATGGCAGGTCCTGCCAGGGCAACAGCAGGGGAAGCTTCACTCACACAGTGCTACAGCATGGGCTTCCCTCCTAGTGAACGGGTGCAGCAGGGCAAACTCCTGTCACAGAGAATGGGCACAACCACACTGCAAGCTTCATTCACACATGGTCTGGCTTCCGACAGCAAAGCAAGCCTCCTACATTGCACATACTGCACTGTAAAGCGTTAGTCTTTGGACAGCAGAGCTATCCCTCTGCATCACACATACTGGACACCCTGAAGGGCCTCCTCCAGATTGAATTGTTACTGGATCGCCGTCCTATCCCCCTGCCCCAAACCTCTCCCATTGACTGTCAGCATGCTTCTCCTTACCTTCCTGCAGATACAGCACCCCTCTAGGCCTAACGGATGGCACACCAAGCTTCACGGGGCACTTTAAGGTATTCAGTCTCCACCTTTTATCTGTCCTGCTCCTCATTTCACCACGAAGAACCACTGGCAGTATTTCAACATCATTTTGAAACTGAAGTTATGGAACAGCTACAAAACCAGGGGAATGGCGCGGCAGGGGATTTCATTCCATTTCATTCTGTCCTTTGGCTGTGTGTGCGCAGTGTCAGAAGAGTTTGAGGACTGCAGAAGACACTGGAATAGATTTCTGGGCGAAAGCGCCAGAGATTCTGGCCCCTGCCCCGATCGCCTTACGAACGCCTTACAAACGCCTGGCGGGCTTTGCCCTGGCGGGCAAATGTCTGAGTTGGACACTCAGCGCAGTACCTGAGGAAATTAGAGTGAGGTTTGACTCAGGGACAAGCCTGCCAACCTATGTACTATGGCAGCTGAATGGGGGCATGGGGTCCTCGTGTCTCAGGGATCTGCTTCTCTTATCCAAAACATCTTGCCTCCCATCAGCCTTAGCACCTAGCATATGGTAATGAGTGGAGTCTCTACACTTCCCCCGTTGCACATTTGTCAATTCCCAGAGCTCTGTTGCAGACAGGGTAAATGTATCTATGTGTGAGAGAGAGAGGGAGCCAGATAGAGAGAGAGAAAGAGAGAGAGAGAGGGGGGGGGAGCAGGCTCTGACAGTCACAATGAGAGAAAAGTGAAGTTGCATCCCCTCAAGCACTCCCCTGCACCCATCAACACAACAGCAAAGTTAGCTTGCATGTTCCCCGTTCTCCCCACTAACCTCACCCAAACCCACCCTCCTCTCTTTCAGGACTTGCAGAGTGCCTAGAGACCCTGGAAATGATGGCAGCGGAGCATGGTACAAACACAAATATCAAAATAGAACTATTCCCCTACTGTCTACAAAACCAAGGAACTACTTCACCTTTGTTTTTTTCCACTTCACATTACAAGAGAAAGACGTCCTTCGTTGGCCCTTTTTACGCACTACCATTCGCTTTACACATTTCATCCTGTTGAGTCTCCCAGTCGGCAAGAGCTATATATTTGGGTGGGTGATCCCAATGAAGTCAATGGAAATAGAGAAGGTGTTAGAACGGTGATGATTGTGTGCTGCAAGTGTCTTTCCCTTGAAGTCCATAGATATCATGGCCTTGACTAGGGGGTGGTCGAAGTGGCCGATAATTTGCTCAGCAGACAAAATGCAGAATTTTGGGCAAATTCTGCCACTTCGCCTGCTCTGCCCACAGAGAGAAATTGACAATTTCAGGCTTTTTCTCCCTGAAATTCGGTTTTTTATGGGAAATGTTTTTTGGTGGCTACAAGAAGTTTCAGACTGAAAACAGATAGTTTGTGAAAAAAACACCATTTCAGATGGTTTGCCAGAAGACATTGATTTTTTCCATTAAATTTTGTTTTAGCGGTCAAAAACATGATATTTCAGGGAAAAAACACAGTTCAGGAAGCAAAATCTGCATAGAAAATTGGCACAACAGCTAAAAAAATGTCCCTGCAGACAGAACAGAGCTGGAGGCGAATTTAGGCAATATCGTTCCACCAGTAGCGAGGGTAACTTTGCCCACCCCTAGCCTTGACTAGGGGACTGAAAATGAATCTACAGGGACTGGCCACAAAGTCCAGATGAGGGTGTATCAAGAGCTATGCTTTTTCCTTTCTTATTGGTGCTTTTGTTTTCACACCTTAACCTACCTTTCTTCAGTGCAGTGTCTGGGCCCTGTTTTTCACATGTTCTGTTTTTGAGCCCAGTCACAGGCCTCAGAGAAGGCCGGTGCCCTTTGAGGCCTGAAGGCTTCCTCCGCCAGTAGCAGGGCCCCAGGGCTTCTGACAGCAGCAGAGGCCCTGTGAGGAGTGGCCTCGAGCCGTCAGGTGGGCTCAGCTGAGCCACCTCCACTGGCCTGGGTCCTGTTCCTGGGGCTCCCAGCTCTGTCTGCCTTGACCTCTCCAAGCCCCCTGCTCCAGGGCTCACCTGCTGCCGTCGCCGTGCCAACGGAACCCTCAGGCTGGGCAGAGCATTGTGAAATGACAGCCTCCCCTCCCCCGCCGCTGGGGCCTGGGCCCAGGGCTGGGAGCTTGCAAGGCAAAGACACACCTCAGCTCAGCTTCTCCTGAGCTGCTCCAGAGCTCGACCCCCCGGGGCCCCGGGGCCCCAGGGCTGGGGCTCAGAGCAGGAAAGGGCGTTTTATTGGAATGTCCTTTCCTTCTTGATGATTCCTACAAACCGTTTTAAGCTCTGTACATATAGAAAAGCAACATGTGTCATGCCATTTGGGACATGCTGTTCACATGTCTAGCTCCACTAAAACCCTCCTCAGCATATTTCCGAGGCATCAAGGATGAACCAGGAACAGTGCACGGCCCTGACAAATCTGCTTCACTGTCCCAGCTTTAACAGACATCTGAGTGTCACACTACATGGCAGGTCCTGCCAGGGCAACAGCAGGGGAAGCTTCACTCACACAGTGCTACAGCATGGGCTTCCCTCCTAGTGAACGGGTGCAGCAGGGCAAACTCCTGTCACAGAGAATGGGCACAACCACACTGCAAGCTTCATTCACACATGGTCTGGCTTCCGACAGCAAAGCAAGCCTCCTACATTGCACATACTGCACTGTAAAGCGTTAGTCTTTGGACAGCAGAGCTATCCCTCTGCATCACACATACTGGACACCCTGAAGGGCCTCCTCCAGATTGAATTGTTACTGGATCGCCGTCCTATCCCCCTGCCCCAAACCTCTCCCATTGACTGTCAGCATGCTTCTCCTTACCTTCCTGCAGATACAGCACCCCTCTAGGCCTAACGGATGGCACACCAAGCTTCACGGGGCACTTTAAGGTATTCAGTCTCCACCTTTTATCTGTCCTGCTCCTCATTTCACCACGAAGAACCACTGGCAGTATTTCAACATCATTTTGAAACTGAAGTTATGGAACAGCTACAAAACCAGGGGAATGGCGCGGCAGGGGATTTCATTCCATTTCATTCTGTCCTTTGGCTGTGTGTGCGCAGTGTCAGAAGAGTTTGAGGACTGCAGAAGACACTGGAATAGATTTCTGGGCGAAAGCGCCAGAGATTCTGGCCCCTGCCCCGATCGCCTTACGAACGCCTTACAAACGCCTGGCGGGCTTTGCCCTGGCGGGCAAATGTCTGAGTTGGACACTCAGCGCAGTACCTGAGGAAATTAGAGTGAGGTTTGACTCAGGGACAAGCCTGCCAACCTATGTACTATGGCAGCTGAATGGGGGCATGGGGTCCTCGTGTCTCAGGGATCTGCTTCTCTTATCCAAAACATCTTGCCTCCCATCAGCCTTAGCACCTAGCATATGGTAATGAGTGGAGTCTCTACACTTCCCCCGTTGCACATTTGTCAATTCCCAGAGCTCTGTTGCAGACAGGGTAAATGTATCTATGTGTGAGAGAGAGAGGGAGCCAGATAGAGAGAGAGAAAGAGAGAGAGAGAGGGGGGGGGAGCAGGCTCTGACAGTCACAATGAGAGAAAAGTGAAGTTGCATCCCCTCAAGCACTCCCCTGCACCCATCAACACAACAGCAAAGTTAGCTTGCATGTTCCCCGTTCTCCCCACTAACCTCACCCAAACCCACCCTCCTCTCTTTCAGGACTTGCAGAGTGCCTAGAGACCCTGGAAATGATGGCAGCGGAGCATGGTACAAACACAAATATCAAAATAGAACTATTCCCCTACTGTCTACAAAACCAAGGAACTACTTCACCTTTGTTTTTTTCCACTTCACATTACAAGAGAAAGACGTCCTTCGTTGGCCCTTTTTACGCACTACCATTCGCTTTACACATTTCATCCTGTTGAGTCTCCCAGTCGGCAAGAGCTATATATTTGGGTGGGTGATCCCAATGAAGTCAATGGAAATAGAGAAGGTGTTAGAACGGTGATGATTGTGTGCTGCAAGTGTCTTTCCCTTGAAGTCCATAGATATCATGGCCTTGACTAGGGGGTGGTCGAAGTGGCCGATAATTTGCTCAGCAGACAAAATGCAGAATTTTGGGCAAATTCTGCCACTTCGCCTGCTCTGCCCACAGAGAGAAATTGACAATTTCAGGCTTTTTCTCCCTGAAATTCGGTTTTTTATGGGAAATGTTTTTTGGTGGCTACAAGAAGTTTCAGACTGAAAACAGATAGTTTGTGAAAAAAACACCATTTCAGATGGTTTGCCAGAAGACATTGATTTTTTCCATTAAATTTTGTTTTAGCGGTCAAAAACATGATATTTCAGGGAAAAAACACAGTTCAGGAAGCAAAATCTGCATAGAAAATTGGCACAACAGCTAAAAAAATGTCCCTGCAGACAGAACAGAGCTGGAGGCGAATTTAGGCAATATCGTTCCACCAGTAGCGAGGGTAACTTTGCCCACCCCTAGCCTTGACTAGGGGACTGAAAATGAATCTACAGGGACTGGCCACAAAGTCCAGATGAGGGTGTATCAAGAGCTATGCTTTTTCCTTTCTTATTGGTGCTTTTGTTTTCACACCTTAACCTACCTTTCTTCAGTGCAGTGTCTGGGCCCTGTTTTTCACATGTTCTGTTTTTGAGCCCAGTCACAGGCCTCAGAGAAGGCCGGTGCCCTTTGAGGCCTGAAGGCTTCCTCCGCCAGTAGCAGGGCCCCAGGGCTTCTGACAGCAGCAGAGGCCCTGTGAGGAGTGGCCTCGAGCCGTCAGGTGGGCTCAGCTGAGCCACCTCCACTGGCCTGGGTCCTGTTCCTGGGGCTCCCAGCTCTGTCTGCCTTGACCTCTCCAAGCCCCCTGCTCCAGGGCTCACCTGCTGCCGTCGCCGTGCCAACGGAACCCTCAGGCTGGGCAGAGCATTGTGAAATGACAGCCTCCCCTCCCCCGCCGCTGGGGCCTGGGCCCAGGGCTGGGAGCTTGCAAGGCAAAGACACACCTCAGCTCAGCTTCTCCTGAGCTGCTCCAGAGCTCGACCCCCCGGGGCCCCGGGGCCCCAGGGCTGGGGCTCAGAGCAGGAAAGGGCGTTTTATTGGAATGTCCTTTCCTTCTTGATGATTCCTACAAACCGTTTTAAGCTCTGTACATATAGAAAAGCAACATGTGTCATGCCATTTGGGACATGCTGTTCACATGTCTAGCTCCACTAAAACCCTCCTCAGCATATTTCCGAGGCATCAAGGATGAACCAGGAACAGTGCACGGCCCTGACAAATCTGCTTCACTGTCCCAGCTTTAACAGACATCTGAGTGTCACACTACATGGCAGGTCCTGCCAGGGCAACAGCAGGGGAAGCTTCACTCACACAGTGCTACAGCATGGGCTTCCCTCCTAGTGAACGGGTGCAGCAGGGCAAACTCCTGTCACAGAGAATGGGCACAACCACACTGCAAGCTTCATTCACACATGGTCTGGCTTCCGACAGCAAAGCAAGCCTCCTACATTGCACATACTGCACTGTAAAGCGTTAGTCTTTGGACAGCAGAGCTATCCCTCTGCATCACACATACTGGACACCCTGAAGGGCCTCCTCCAGATTGAATTGTTACTGGATCGCCGTCCTATCCCCCTGCCCCAAACCTCTCCCATTGACTGTCAGCATGCTTCTCCTTACCTTCCTGCAGATACAGCACCCCTCTAGGCCTAACGGATGGCACACCAAGCTTCACGGGGCACTTTAAGGTATTCAGTCTCCACCTTTTATCTGTCCTGCTCCTCATTTCACCACGAAGAACCACTGGCAGTATTTCAACATCATTTTGAAACTGAAGTTATGGAACAGCTACAAAACCAGGGGAATGGCGCGGCAGGGGATTTCATTCCATTTCATTCTGTCCTTTGGCTGTGTGTGCGCAGTGTCAGAAGAGTTTGAGGACTGCAGAAGACACTGGAATAGATTTCTGGGCGAAAGCGCCAGAGATTCTGGCCCCTGCCCCGATCGCCTTACGAACGCCTTACAAACGCCTGGCGGGCTTTGCCCTGGCGGGCAAATGTCTGAGTTGGACACTCAGCGCAGTACCTGAGGAAATTAGAGTGAGGTTTGACTCAGGGACAAGCCTGCCAACCTATGTACTATGGCAGCTGAATGGGGGCATGGGGTCCTCGTGTCTCAGGGATCTGCTTCTCTTATCCAAAACATCTTGCCTCCCATCAGCCTTAGCACCTAGCATATGGTAATGAGTGGAGTCTCTACACTTCCCCCGTTGCACATTTGTCAATTCCCAGAGCTCTGTTGCAGACAGGGTAAATGTATCTATGTGTGAGAGAGAGAGGGAGCCAGATAGAGAGAGAGAAAGAGAGAGAGAGAGGGGGGGGGAGCAGGCTCTGACAGTCACAATGAGAGAAAAGTGAAGTTGCATCCCCTCAAGCACTCCCCTGCACCCATCAACACAACAGCAAAGTTAGCTTGCATGTTCCCCGTTCTCCCCACTAACCTCACCCAAACCCACCCTCCTCTCTTTCAGGACTTGCAGAGTGCCTAGAGACCCTGGAAATGATGGCAGCGGAGCATGGTACAAACACAAATATCAAAATAGAACTATTCCCCTACTGTCTACAAAACCAAGGAACTACTTCACCTTTGTTTTTTTCCACTTCACATTACAAGAGAAAGACGTCCTTCGTTGGCCCTTTTTACGCACTACCATTCGCTTTACACATTTCATCCTGTTGAGTCTCCCAGTCGGCAAGAGCTATATATTTGGGTGGGTGATCCCAATGAAGTCAATGGAAATAGAGAAGGTGTTAGAACGGTGATGATTGTGTGCTGCAAGTGTCTTTCCCTTGAAGTCCATAGATATCATGGCCTTGACTAGGGGGTGGTCGAAGTGGCCGATAATTTGCTCAGCAGACAAAATGCAGAATTTTGGGCAAATTCTGCCACTTCGCCTGCTCTGCCCACAGAGAGAAATTGACAATTTCAGGCTTTTTCTCCCTGAAATTCGGTTTTTTATGGGAAATGTTTTTTGGTGGCTACAAGAAGTTTCAGACTGAAAACAGATAGTTTGTGAAAAAAACACCATTTCAGATGGTTTGCCAGAAGACATTGATTTTTTCCATTAAATTTTGTTTTAGCGGTCAAAAACATGATATTTCAGGGAAAAAACACAGTTCAGGAAGCAAAATCTGCATAGAAAATTGGCACAACAGCTAAAAAAATGTCCCTGCAGACAGAACAGAGCTGGAGGCGAATTTAGGCAATATCGTTCCACCAGTAGCGAGGGTAACTTTGCCCACCCCTAGCCTTGACTAGGGGACTGAAAATGAATCTACAGGGACTGGCCACAAAGTCCAGATGAGGGTGTATCAAGAGCTATGCTTTTTCCTTTCTTATTGGTGCTTTTGTTTTCACACCTTAACCTACCTTTCTTCAGTGCAGTGTCTGGGCCCTGTTTTTCACATGTTCTGTTTTTGAGCCCAGTCACAGGCCTCAGAGAAGGCCGGTGCCCTTTGAGGCCTGAAGGCTTCCTCCGCCAGTAGCAGGGCCCCAGGGCTTCTGACAGCAGCAGAGGCCCTGTGAGGAGTGGCCTCGAGCGATCAGGCGGGCTCCTGCGAGCCACCTCCACTGGCCTGGGTCCTGTTCCTGGGGCTCCCAGCTCTGTCTGCCTTGACCTCTCCATGCCCCCTGCTCCAGGGCTCACCTGCTGCCGTCGCCGTGCCAACGGAACCCTCAGGCTGGGCAGAGCATTGTGAAATGACAGCCTCCCCTCCCCCGCCGCTGGGGCCTGGGCCCAGGGCTGGGAGCTTGCAAGGCAAAGACACACCTCAGCTCAGCTTCTCCTGAGCTGCTCCAGAGCTCGACCCCCCGGGGCCCCGGGGCCCCAGGGCTGGGGCTCAGAGCAGGAAAGGGCGTTTTATTGGAATGTCCTTTCCTTCTTGATGATTCCTACAAACCGTTTTAAGCTCTGTACATATAGAAAAGCAACATGTGTCATGCCATTTGGGACATGCTGTTCACATGTCTAGCTCCACTAAAACCCTCCTCAGCATATTTCCGAGGCATCAAGGATGAACCAGGAACAGTGCACGGCCCTGACAAATCTGCTTCACTGTCCCAGCTTTAACAGACATCTGAGTGTCACACTACATGGCAGGTCCTGCCAGGGCAACAGCAGGGGAAGCTTCACTCACACAGTGCTACAGCATGGGCTTCCCTCCTAGTGAACGGGTGCAGCAGGGCAAACTCCTGTCACAGAGAATGGGCACAACCACACTGCAAGCTTCATTCACACATGGTCTGGCTTCCGACAGCAAAGCAAGCCTCCTACATTGCACATACTGCACTGTAAAGCGTTAGTCTTTGGACAGCAGAGCTATCCCTCTGCATCACACATACTGGACACCCTGAAGGGCCTCCTCCAGATTGAATTGTTACTGGATCGCCGTCCTATCCCCCTGCCCCAAACCTCTCCCATTGACTGTCAGCATGCTTCTCCTTACCTTCCTGCAGATACAGCACCCCTCTAGGCCTAACGGATGGCACACCAAGCTTCACGGGGCACTTTAAGGTATTCAGTCTCCACCTTTTATCTGTCCTGCTCCTCATTTCACCACGAAGAACCACTGGCAGTATTTCAACATCATTTTGAAACTGAAGTTATGGAACAGCTACAAAACCAGGGGAATGGCGCGGCAGGGGATTTCATTCCTTTTCATTCTGTCCTTTGGCTGTGTGTGCGCAGTGTCAGAAGAGTTTGAGGACTGCAGAAGACACTGGAATAGATTTCTGGGCGAAAGCGCCAGAGATTCTGGCCCCTGCCCCGATCGCCTTACGAACGCCTTACAAACGCCTGGCGGGCTTTGCCCTGGCGGGCAAATGTCTGAGTTGGACACTCAGCGCAGTACCTGAGGAAATTAGAGTGAGGTTTGACTCAGGGACAAGCCTGCCAACCTATGTACTATGGCAGCTGAATGGGGGCATGGGGTCCTCGTGTCTCAGGGATCTGCTTCTCTTATCCAAAACATCTTGCCTCCCATCAGCCTTAGCACCTAGCATATGGTAATGAGTGGAGTCTCTACACTTCCCCCGTTGCACATTTGTCAATTCCCAGAGCTCTGTTGCAGACAGGGTAAATGTATCTATGTGTGAGAGAGAGAGGGAGCCAGATAGAGAGAGAGAAAGAGAGAGAGAGAGGGGGGGGGAGCAGGCTCTGACAGTCACAATGAGAGAAAAGTGAAGTTGCATCCCCTCAAGCACTCCCCTGCACCCATCAACACAACAGCAAAGTTAGCTTGCATGTTCCCCGTTCTCCCCACTAACCTCACCCAAACCCACCCTCCTCTCTTTCAGGACTTGCAGAGTGCCTAGAGACCCTGGAAATGATGGCAGCGGAGCATGGTACAAACACAAATATCAAAATAGAACTATTCCCCTACTGTCTACAAAACCAAGGAACTACTTCACCTTTGTTTTTTTCCACTTCACATTACAAGAGAAAGACGTCCTTCGTTGGCCCTTTTTACGCACTACCATTCGCTTTACACATTTCATCCTGTTGAGTCTCCCAGTCGGCAAGAGCTATATATTTGGGTGGGTGATCCCAATGAAGTCAATGGAAATAGAGAAGGTGTTAGAACGGTGATGATTGTGTGCTGCAAGTGTCTTTCCCTTGAAGTCCATAGATATCATGGCCTTGACTAGGGGGTGGTCGAAGTGGCCGATAATTTGCTCAGCAGACAAAATGCAGAATTTTGGGCAAATTCTGCCACTTCGCCTGCTCTGCCCACAGAGAGAAATTGACAATTTCAGGCTTTTTCTCCCTGAAATTCGGTTTTTTATGGGAAATGTTTTTTGGTGGCTACAAGAAGTTTCAGACTGAAAACAGATAGTTTGTGAAAAAAACACCATTTCAGATGGTTTGCCAGAAGACATTGATTTTTTCCATTAAATTTTGTTTTAGCGGTCAAAAACATGATATTTCAGGGAAAAAACACAGTTCAGGAAGCAAAATCTGCATAGAAAATTGGCACAACAGCTAAAAAAATGTCCCTGCAGACAGAACAGAGCTGGAGGCGAATTTAGGCAATATCGTTCCACCAGTAGCGAGGGTAACTTTGCCCACCCCTAGCCTTGACTAGGGGACTGAAAATGAATCTACAGGGACTGGCCACAAAGTCCAGATGAGGGTGTATCAAGAGCTATGCTTTTTCCTTTCTTATTGGTGCTTTTGTTTTCACACCTTAACCTACCTTTCTTCAGTGCAGTGTCTGGGCCCTGTTTTTCACATGTTCTGTTTTTGAGCCCAGTCACAGGCCTCAGAGAAGGCCGGTGCCCTTTGAGGCCTGAAGGCTTCCTCCGCCAGTAGCAGGGCCCCAGGGCTTCTGACAGCAGCAGAGGCCCTGTGAGGAGTGGCCTCGAGCCGTCAGGTGGGCTCAGCTGAGCCACCTCCACTGGCCTGGGTCCTGTTCCTGGGGCTCCCAGCTCTGTCTGCCTTGACCTCTCCAAGCCCCCTGCTCCAGGGCTCACCTGCTGCCGTCGCCGTGCCAACGGAACCCTCAGGCTGGGCAGAGCATTGTGAAATGACAGCCTCCCCTCCCCCGCCGCTGGGGCCTGGGCCCAGGGCTGGGAGCTTGCAAGGCAAAGACACACCTCAGCTCAGCTTCTCCTGAGCTGCTCCAGAGCTCGACCCCCCGGGGCCCCGGGGCCCCAGGGCTGGGGCTCAGAGCAGGAAAGGGCGTTTTATTGGAATGTCCTTTCCTTCTTGATGATTCCTACAAACCGTTTTAAGCTCTGTACATATAGAAAAGCAACATGTGTCATGCCATTTGGGACATGCTGTTCACATGTCTAGCTCCACTAAAACCCTCCTCAGCATATTTCCGAGGCATCAAGGATGAACCAGGAACAGTGCACGGCCCTGACAAATCTGCTTCACTGTCCCAGCTTTAACAGACATCTGAGTGTCACACTACATGGCAGGTCCTGCCAGGGCAACAGCAGGGGAAGCTTCACTCACACAGTGCTACAGCATGGGCTTCCCTCCTAGTGAACGGGTGCAGCAGGGCAAACTCCTGTCACAGAGAATGGGCACAACCACACTGCAAGCTTCATTCACACATGGTCTGGCTTCCGACAGCAAAGCAAGCCTCCTACATTGCACATACTGCACTGTAAAGCGTTAGTCTTTGGACAGCAGAGCTATCCCTCTGCATCACACATACTGGACACCCTGAAGGGCCTCCTCCAGATTGAATTGTTACTGGATCGCCGTCCTATCCCCCTGCCCCAAACCTCTCCCATTGACTGTCAGCATGCTTCTCCTTACCTTCCTGCAGATACAGCACCCCTCTAGGCCTAACGGATGGCACACCAAGCTTCACGGGGCACTTTAAGGTATTCAGTCTCCACCTTTTATCTGTCCTGCTCCTCATTTCACCACGAAGAACCACTGGCAGTATTTCAACATCATTTTGAAACTGAAGTTATGGAACAGCTACAAAACCAGGGGAATGGCGCGGCAGGGGATTTCATTCCATTTCATTCTGTCCTTTGGCTGTGTGTGCGCAGTGTCAGAAGAGTTTGAGGACTGCAGAAGACACTGGAATAGATTTCTGGGCGAAAGCGCCAGAGATTCTGGCCCCTGCCCCGATCGCCTTACGAACGCCTTACAAACGCCTGGCGGGCTTTGCCCTGGCGGGCAAATGTCTGAGTTGGACACTCAGCGCAGTACCTGAGGAAATTAGAGTGAGGTTTGACTCAGGGACAAGCCTGCCAACCTATGTACTATGGCAGCTGAATGGGGGCATGGGGTCCTCGTGTCTCAGGGATCTGCTTCTCTTATCCAAAACATCTTGCCTCCCATCAGCCTTAGCACCTAGCATATGGTAATGAGTGGAGTCTCTACACTTCCCCCGTTGCACATTTGTCAATTCCCAGAGCTCTGTTGCAGACAGGGTAAATGTATCTATGTGTGAGAGAGAGAGGGAGCCAGATAGAGAGAGAGAAAGAGAGAGAGAGAGGGGGGGGGAGCAGGCTCTGACAGTCACAATGAGAGAAAAGTGAAGTTGCATCCCCTCAAGCACTCCCCTGCACCCATCAACACAACAGCAAAGTTAGCTTGCATGTTCCCCGTTCTCCCCACTAACCTCACCCAAACCCACCCTCCTCTCTTTCAGGACTTGCAGAGTGCCTAGAGACCCTGGAAATGATGGCAGCGGAGCATGGTACAAACACAAATATCAAAATAGAACTATTCCCCTACTGTCTACAAAACCAAGGAACTACTTCACCTTTGTTTTTTTCCACTTCACATTACAAGAGAAAGACGTCCTTCGTTGGCCCTTTTTACGCACTACCATTCGCTTTACACATTTCATCCTGTTGAGTCTCCCAGTCGGCAAGAGCTATATATTTGGGTGGGTGATCCCAATGAAGTCAATGGAAATAGAGAAGGTGTTAGAACGGTGATGATTGTGTGCTGCAAGTGTCTTTCCCTTGAAGTCCATAGATATCATGGCCTTGACTAGGGGGTGGTCGAAGTGGCCGATAATTTGCTCAGCAGACAAAATGCAGAATTTTGGGCAAATTCTGCCACTTCGCCTGCTCTGCCCACAGAGAGAAATTGACAATTTCAGGCTTTTTCTCCCTGAAATTCGGTTTTTTATGGGAAATGTTTTTTGGTGGCTACAAGAAGTTTCAGACTGAAAACAGATAGTTTGTGAAAAAAACACCATTTCAGATGGTTTGCCAGAAGACATTGATTTTTTCCATTAAATTTTGTTTTAGCGGTCAAAAACATGATATTTCAGGGAAAAAACACAGTTCAGGAAGCAAAATCTGCATAGAAAATTGGCACAACAGCTAAAAAAATGTCCCTGCAGACAGAACAGAGCTGGAGGCGAATTTAGGCAATATCGTTCCACCAGTAGCGAGGGTAACTTTGCCCACCCCTAGCCTTGACTAGGGGACTGAAAATGAATCTACAGGGACTGGCCACAAAGTCCAGATGAGGGTGTATCAAGAGCTATGCTTTTTCCTTTCTTATTGGTGCTTTTGTTTTCACACCTTAACCTACCTTTCTTCAGTGCAGTGTCTGGGCCCTGTTTTTCACATGTTCTGTTTTTGAGCCCAGTCACAGGCCTCAGAGAAGGCCGGTGCCCTTTGAGGCCTGAAGGCTTCCTCCGCCAGTAGCAGGGCCCCAGGGCTTCTGACAGCAGCAGAGGCCCTGTGAGGAGTGGCCTCGAGCGATCAGGCGGGCTCCTGCGAGCCACCTCCACTGGCCTGGGTCCTGTTCCTGGGGCTCCCAGCTCTGTCTGCCTTGACCTCTCCATGCCCCCTGCTCCAGGGCTCACCTGCTGCCGTCGCCGTGCCAACGGAACCCTCAGGCTGGGCAGAGCATTGTGAAATGACAGCCTCCCCTCCCCCGCCGCTGGGGCCTGGGCCCAGGGCTGGGAGCTTGCAAGGCAAAGACACACCTCAGCTCAGCTTCTCCTGAGCTGCTCCAGAGCTCGACCCCCCGGGGCCCCGGGGCCCCAGGGCTGGGGCTCAGAGCAGGAAAGGGCGTTTTATTGGAATGTCCTTTCCTTCTTGATGATTCCTACAAACCGTTTTAAGCTCTGTACATATAGAAAAGCAACATGTGTCATGCCATTTGGGACATGCTGTTCACATGTCTAGCTCCACTAAAACCCTCCTCAGCATATTTCCGAGGCATCAAGGATGAACCAGGAACAGTGCACGGCCCTGACAAATCTGCTTCACTGTCCCAGCTTTAACAGACATCTGAGTGTCACACTACATGGCAGGTCCTGCCAGGGCAACAGCAGGGGAAGCTTCACTCACACAGTGCTACAGCATGGGCTTCCCTCCTAGTGAACGGGTGCAGCAGGGCAAACTCCTGTCACAGAGAATGGGCACAACCACACTGCAAGCTTCATTCACACATGGTCTGGCTTCCGACAGCAAAGCAAGCCTCCTACATTGCACATACTGCACTGTAAAGCGTTAGTCTTTGGACAGCAGAGCTATCCCTCTGCATCACACATACTGGACACCCTGAAGGGCCTCCTCCAGATTGAATTGTTACTGGATCGCCGTCCTATCCCCCTGCCCCAAACCTCTCCCATTGACTGTCAGCATGCTTCTCCTTACCTTCCTGCAGATACAGCACCCCTCTAGGCCTAACGGATGGCACACCAAGCTTCACGGGGCACTTTAAGGTATTCAGTCTCCACCTTTTATCTGTCCTGCTCCTCATTTCACCACGAAGAACCACTGGCAGTATTTCAACATCATTTTGAAACTGAAGTTATGGAACAGCTACAAAACCAGGGGAATGGCGCGGCAGGGGATTTCATTCCTTTTCATTCTGTCCTTTGGCTGTGTGTGCGCAGTGTCAGAAGAGTTTGAGGACTGCAGAAGACACTGGAATAGATTTCTGGGCGAAAGCGCCAGAGATTCTGGCCCCTGCCCCGATCGCCTTACGAACGCCTTACAAACGCCTGGCGGGCTTTGCCCTGGCGGGCAAATGTCTGAGTTGGACACTCAGCGCAGTACCTGAGGAAATTAGAGTGAGGTTTGACTCAGGGACAAGCCTGCCAACCTATGTACTATGGCAGCTGAATGGGGGCATGGGGTCCTCGTGTCTCAGGGATCTGCTTCTCTTATCCAAAACATCTTGCCTCCCATCAGCCTTAGCACCTAGCATATGGTAATGAGTGGAGTCTCTACACTTCCCCCGTTGCACATTTGTCAATTCCCAGAGCTCTGTTGCAGACAGGGTAAATGTATCTATGTGTGAGAGAGAGAGGGAGCCAGATAGAGAGAGAGAAAGAGAGAGAGAGAGGGGGGGGGAGCAGGCTCTGACAGTCACAATGAGAGAAAAGTGAAGTTGCATCCCCTCAAGCACTCCCCTGCACCCATCAACACAACAGCAAAGTTAGCTTGCATGTTCCCCGTTCTCCCCACTAACCTCACCCAAACCCACCCTCCTCTCTTTCAGGACTTGCAGAGTGCCTAGAGACCCTGGAAATGATGGCAGCGGAGCATGGTACAAACACAAATATCAAAATAGAACTATTCCCCTACTGTCTACAAAACCAAGGAACTACTTCACCTTTGTTTTTTTCCACTTCACATTACAAGAGAAAGACGTCCTTCGTTGGCCCTTTTTACGCACTACCATTCGCTTTACACATTTCATCCTGTTGAGTCTCCCAGTCGGCAAGAGCTATATATTTGGGTGGGTGATCCCAATGAAGTCAATGGAAATAGAGAAGGTGTTAGAACGGTGATGATTGTGTGCTGCAAGTGTCTTTCCCTTGAAGTCCATAGATATCATGGCCTTGACTAGGGGGTGGTCGAAGTGGCCGATAATTTGCTCAGCAGACAAAATGCAGAATTTTGGGCAAATTCTGCCACTTCGCCTGCTCTGCCCACAGAGAGAAATTGACAATTTCAGGCTTTTTCTCCCTGAAATTCGGTTTTTTATGGGAAATGTTTTTTGGTGGCTACAAGAAGTTTCAGACTGAAAACAGATAGTTTGTGAAAAAAACACCATTTCAGATGGTTTGCCAGAAGACATTGATTTTTTCCATTAAATTTTGTTTTAGCGGTCAAAAACATGATATTTCAGGGAAAAAACACAGTTCAGGAAGCAAAATCTGCATAGAAAATTGGCACAACAGCTAAAAAAATGTCCCTGCAGACAGAACAGAGCTGGAGGCGAATTTAGGCAATATCGTTCCACCAGTAGCGAGGGTAACTTTGCCCACCCCTAGCCTTGACTAGGGGACTGAAAATGAATCTACAGGGACTGGCCACAAAGTCCAGATGAGGGTGTATCAAGAGCTATGCTTTTTCCTTTCTTATTGGTGCTTTTGTTTTCACACCTTAACCTACCTTTCTTCAGTGCAGTGTCTGGGCCCTGTTTTTCACATGTTCTGTTTTTGAGCCCAGTCACAGGCCTCAGAGAAGGCCGGTGCCCTTTGAGGCCTGAAGGCTTCCTCCGCCAGTAGCAGGGCCCCAGGGCTTCTGACAGCAGCAGAGGCCCTGTGAGGAGTGGCCTCGAGCGATCAGGCGGGCTCCTGCGAGCCACCTCCACTGGCCTGGGTCCTGTTCCTGGGGCTCCCAGCTCTGTCTGCCTTGACCTCTCCATGCCCCCTGCTCCAGGGCTCACCTGCTGCCGTCGCCGTGCCAACGGAACCCTCAGGCAGGCAGGCAGGCAGAGCATTGTGAAATGACAGCCTCCCCTCCCCCGCCGCTGGGGCCTGGGCCCAGGGCTGGGAGCTTGCAAGGCAAAGACACACCTCAGCTCAGCTTCTCCTGAGCTGCTCCAGAGCTCGACCCCCCGGGGCCCCGGGGCCCCAGGGCTGGGGCTCAGAGCAGGAAAGGGCGTTTTATTGGAATGTCCTTTCCTTCTTGATGATTCCTACAAACCGTTTTAAGCTCTGTACATATAGAAAAGCAACATGTGTCATGCCATTTGGGACATGCTGTTCACATGTCTAGCTCCACTAAAACCCTCCTCAGCATATTTCCGAGGCATCAAGGATGAACCAGGAACAGTGCACGGCCCTGACAAATCTGCTTCACTGTCCCAGCTTTAACAGACATCTGAGTGTCACACTACATGGCAGGTCCTGCCAGGGCAACAGCAGGGGAAGCTTCACTCACACAGTGCTACAGCATGGGCTTCCCTCCTAGTGAACGGGTGCAGCAGGGCAAACTCCTGTCACAGAGAATGGGCACAACCACACTGCAAGCTTCATTCACACATGGTCTGGCTTCCGACAGCAAAGCAAGCCTCCTACATTGCACATACTGCACTGTAAAGCGTTAGTCTTTGGACAGCAGAGCTATCCCTCTGCATCACACATACTGGACACCCTGAAGGGCCTCCTCCAGATTGAATTGTTACTGGATCGCCGTCCTATCCCCCTGCCCCAAACCTCTCCCATTGACTGTCAGCATGCTTCTCCTTACCTTCCTGCAGATACAGCACCCCTCTAGGCCTAACGGATGGCACACCAAGCTTCACGGGGCACTTTAAGGTATTCAGTCTCCACCTTTTATCTGTCCTGCTCCTCATTTCACCACGAAGAACCACTGGCAGTATTTCAACATCATTTTGAAACTGAAGTTATGGAACAGCTACAAAACCAGGGGAATGGCGCGGCAGGGGATTTCATTCCATTTCATTCTGTCCTTTGGCTGTGTGTGCGCAGTGTCAGAAGAGTTTGAGGACTGCAGAAGACACTGGAATAGATTTCTGGGCGAAAGCGCCAGAGATTCTGGCCCCTGCCCCGATCGCCTTACGAACGCCTTACAAACGCCTGGCGGGCTTTGCCCTGGCGGGCAAATGTCTGAGTTGGACACTCAGCGCAGTACCTGAGGAAATTAGAGTGAGGTTTGACTCAGGGACAAGCCTGCCAACCTATGTACTATGGCAGCTGAATGGGGGCATGGGGTCCTCGTGTCTCAGGGATCTGCTTCTCTTATCCAAAACATCTTGCCTCCCATCAGCCTTAGCACCTAGCATATGGTAATGAGTGGAGTCTCTACACTTCCCCCGTTGCACATTTGTCAATTCCCAGAGCTCTGTTGCAGACAGGGTAAATGTATCTATGTGTGAGAGAGAGAGGGAGCCAGATAGAGAGAGAGAAAGAGAGAGAGAGAGGGGGGGGGAGCAGGCTCTGACAGTCACAATGAGAGAAAAGTGAAGTTGCATCCCCTCAAGCACTCCCCTGCACCCATCAACACAACAGCAAAGTTAGCTTGCATGTTCCCCGTTCTCCCCACTAACCTCACCCAAACCCACCCTCCTCTCTTTCAGGACTTGCAGAGTGCCTAGAGACCCTGGAAATGATGGCAGCGGAGCATGGTACAAACACAAATATCAAAATAGAACTATTCCCCTACTGTCTACAAAACCAAGGAACTACTTCACCTTTGTTTTTTTCCACTTCACATTACAAGAGAAAGACGTCCTTCGTTGGCCCTTTTTACGCACTACCATTCGCTTTACACATTTCATCCTGTTGAGTCTCCCAGTCGGCAAGAGCTATATATTTGGGTGGGTGATCCCAATGAAGTCAATGGAAATAGAGAAGGTGTTAGAACGGTGATGATTGTGTGCTGCAAGTGTCTTTCCCTTGAAGTCCATAGATATCATGGCCTTGACTAGGGGGTGGTCGAAGTGGCCGATAATTTGCTCAGCAGACAAAATGCAGAATTTTGGGCAAATTCTGCCACTTCGCCTGCTCTGCCCACAGAGAGAAATTGACAATTTCAGGCTTTTTCTCCCTGAAATTCGGTTTTTTATGGGAAATGTTTTTTGGTGGCTACAAGAAGTTTCAGACTGAAAACAGATAGTTTGTGAAAAAAACACCATTTCAGATGGTTTGCCAGAAGACATTGATTTTTTCCATTAAATTTTGTTTTAGCGGTCAAAAACATGATATTTCAGGGAAAAAACACAGTTCAGGAAGCAAAATCTGCATAGAAAATTGGCACAACAGCTAAAAAAATGTCCCTGCAGACAGAACAGAGCTGGAGGCGAATTTAGGCAATATCGTTCCACCAGTAGCGAGGGTAACTTTGCCCACCCCTAGCCTTGACTAGGGGACTGAAAATGAATCTACAGGGACTGGCCACAAAGTCCAGATGAGGGTGTATCAAGAGCTATGCTTTTTCCTTTCTTATTGGTGCTTTTGTTTTCACACCTTAACCTACCTTTCTTCAGTGCAGTGTCTGGGCCCTGTTTTTCACATGTTCTGTTTTTGAGCCCAGTCACAGGCCTCAGAGAAGGCCGGTGCCCTTTGAGGCCTGAAGGCTTCCTCCGCCAGTAGCAGGGCCCCAGGGCTTCTGACAGCAGCAGAGGCCCTGTGAGGAGTGGCCTCGAGCGATCAGGCGGGCTCCTGCGAGCCACCTCCACTGGCCTGGGTCCTGTTCCTGGGGCTCCCAGCTCTGTCTGCCTTGACCTCTCCATGCCCCCTGCTCCAGGGCTCACCTGCTGCCGTCGCCGTGCCAACGGAACCCTCAGGCTGGGCAGAGCATTGTGAAATGACAGCCTCCCCTCCCCCGCCGCTGGGGCCTGGGCCCAGGGCTGGGAGCTTGCAAGGCAAAGACACACCTCAGCTCAGCTTCTCCTGAGCTGCTCCAGAGCTCGACCCCCCGGGGCCCCGGGGCCCCAGGGCTGGGGCTCAGAGCAGGAAAGGGCGTTTTATTGGAATGTCCTTTCCTTCTTGATGATTCCTACAAACCGTTTTAAGCTCTGTACATATAGAAAAGCAACATGTGTCATGCCATTTGGGACATGCTGTTCACATGTCTAGCTCCACTAAAACCCTCCTCAGCATATTTCCGAGGCATCAAGGATGAACCAGGAACAGTGCACGGCCCTGACAAATCTGCTTCACTGTCCCAGCTTTAACAGACATCTGAGTGTCACACTACATGGCAGGTCCTGCCAGGGCAACAGCAGGGGAAGCTTCACTCACACAGTGCTACAGCATGGGCTTCCCTCCTAGTGAACGGGTGCAGCAGGGCAAACTCCTGTCACAGAGAATGGGCACAACCACACTGCAAGCTTCATTCACACATGGTCTGGCTTCCGACAGCAAAGCAAGCCTCCTACATTGCACATACTGCACTGTAAAGCGTTAGTCTTTGGACAGCAGAGCTATCCCTCTGCATCACACATACTGGACACCCTGAAGGGCCTCCTCCAGATTGAATTGTTACTGGATCGCCGTCCTATCCCCCTGCCCCAAACCTCTCCCATTGACTGTCAGCATGCTTCTCCTTACCTTCCTGCAGATACAGCACCCCTCTAGGCCTAACGGATGGCACACCAAGCTTCACGGGGCACTTTAAGGTATTCAGTCTCCACCTTTTATCTGTCCTGCTCCTCATTTCACCACGAAGAACCACTGGCAGTATTTCAACATCATTTTGAAACTGAAGTTATGGAACAGCTACAAAACCAGGGGAATGGCGCGGCAGGGGATTTCATTCCATTTCATTCTGTCCTTTGGCTGTGTGTGCGCAGTGTCAGAAGAGTTTGAGGACTGCAGAAGACACTGGAATAGATTTCTGGGCGAAAGCGCCAGAGATTCTGGCCCCTGCCCCGATCGCCTTACGAACGCCTTACAAACGCCTGGCGGGCTTTGCCCTGGCGGGCAAATGTCTGAGTTGGACACTCAGCGCAGTACCTGAGGAAATTAGAGTGAGGTTTGACTCAGGGACAAGCCTGCCAACCTATGTACTATGGCAGCTGAATGGGGGCATGGGGTCCTCGTGTCTCAGGGATCTGCTTCTCTTATCCAAAACATCTTGCCTCCCATCAGCCTTAGCACCTAGCATATGGTAATGAGTGGAGTCTCTACACTTCCCCCGTTGCACATTTGTCAATTCCCAGAGCTCTGTTGCAGACAGGGTAAATGTATCTATGTGTGAGAGAGAGAGGGAGCCAGATAGAGAGAGAGAAAGAGAGAGAGAGAGGGGGGGGGAGCAGGCTCTGACAGTCACAATGAGAGAAAAGTGAAGTTGCATCCCCTCAAGCACTCCCCTGCACCCATCAACACAACAGCAAAGTTAGCTTGCATGTTCCCCGTTCTCCCCACTAACCTCACCCAAACCCACCCTCCTCTCTTTCAGGACTTGCAGAGTGCCTAGAGACCCTGGAAATGATGGCAGCGGAGCATGGTACAAACACAAATATCAAAATAGAACTATTCCCCTACTGTCTACAAAACCAAGGAACTACTTCACCTTTGTTTTTTTCCACTTCACATTACAAGAGAAAGACGTCCTTCGTTGGCCCTTTTTACGCACTACCATTCGCTTTACACATTTCATCCTGTTGAGTCTCCCAGTCGGCAAGAGCTATATATTTGGGTGGGTGATCCCAATGAAGTCAATGGAAATAGAGAAGGTGTTAGAACGGTGATGATTGTGTGCTGCAAGTGTCTTTCCCTTGAAGTCCATAGATATCATGGCCTTGACTAGGGGGTGGTCGAAGTGGCCGATAATTTGCTCAGCAGACAAAATGCAGAATTTTGGGCAAATTCTGCCACTTCGCCTGCTCTGCCCACAGAGAGAAATTGACAATTTCAGGCTTTTTCTCCCTGAAATTCGGTTTTTTATGGGAAATGTTTTTTGGTGGCTACAAGAAGTTTCAGACTGAAAACAGATAGTTTGTGAAAAAAACACCATTTCAGATGGTTTGCCAGAAGACATTGATTTTTTCCATTAAATTTTGTTTTAGCGGTCAAAAACATGATATTTCAGGGAAAAAACACAGTTCAGGAAGCAAAATCTGCATAGAAAATTGGCACAACAGCTAAAAAAATGTCCCTGCAGACAGAACAGAGCTGGAGGCGAATTTAGGCAATATCGTTCCACCAGTAGCGAGGGTAACTTTGCCCACCCCTAGCCTTGACTAGGGGACTGAAAATGAATCTACAGGGACTGGCCACAAAGTCCAGATGAGGGTGTATCAAGAGCTATGCTTTTTCCTTTCTTATTGGTGCTTTTGTTTTCACACCTTAACCTACCTTTCTTCAGTGCAGTGTCTGGGCCCTGTTTTTCACATGTTCTGTTTTTGAGCCCAGTCACAGGCCTCAGAGAAGGCCGGTGCCCTTTGAGGCCTGAAGGCTTCCTCCGCCAGTAGCAGGGCCCCAGGGCTTCTGACAGCAGCAGAGGCCCTGTGAGGAGTGGCCTCGAGCGATCAGGCGGGCTCCTGCGAGCCACCTCCACTGGCCTGGGTCCTGTTCCTGGGGCTCCCAGCTCTGTCTGCCTTGACCTCTCCATGCCCCCTGCTCCAGGGCTCACCTGCTGCCGTCGCCGTGCCAACGGAACCCTCAGGCTGGGCAGAGCATTGTGAAATGACAGCCTCCCCTCCCCCGCCGCTGGGGCCTGGGCCCAGGGCTGGGAGCTTGCAAGGCAAAGACACACCTCAGCTCAGCTTCTCCTGAGCTGCTCCAGAGCTCGACCCCCCGGGGCCCCGGGGCCCCAGGGCTGGGGCTCAGAGCAGGAAAGGGCGTTTTATTGGAATGTCCTTTCCTTCTTGATGATTCCTACAAACCGTTTTAAGCTCTGTACATATAGAAAAGCAACATGTGTCATGCCATTTGGGACATGCTGTTCACATGTCTAGCTCCACTAAAACCCTCCTCAGCATATTTCCGAGGCATCAAGGATGAACCAGGAACAGTGCACGGCCCTGACAAATCTGCTTCACTGTCCCAGCTTTAACAGACATCTGAGTGTCACACTACATGGCAGGTCCTGCCAGGGCAACAGCAGGGGAAGCTTCACTCACACAGTGCTACAGCATGGGCTTCCCTCCTAGTGAACGGGTGCAGCAGGGCAAACTCCTGTCACAGAGAATGGGCACAACCACACTGCAAGCTTCATTCACACATGGTCTGGCTTCCGACAGCAAAGCAAGCCTCCTACATTGCACATACTGCACTGTAAAGCGTTAGTCTTTGGACAGCAGAGCTATCCCTCTGCATCACACATACTGGACACCCTGAAGGGCCTCCTCCAGATTGAATTGTTACTGGATCGCCGTCCTATCCCCCTGCCCCAAACCTCTCCCATTGACTGTCAGCATGCTTCTCCTTACCTTCCTGCAGATACAGCACCCCTCTAGGCCTAACGGATGGCACACCAAGCTTCACGGGGCACTTTAAGGTATTCAGTCTCCACCTTTTATCTGTCCTGCTCCTCATTTCACCACGAAGAACCACTGGCAGTATTTCAACATCATTTTGAAACTGAAGTTATGGAACAGCTACAAAACCAGGGGAATGGCGCGGCAGGGGATTTCATTCCATTTCATTCTGTCCTTTGGCTGTGTGTGCGCAGTGTCAGAAGAGTTTGAGGACTGCAGAAGACACTGGAATAGATTTCTGGGCGAAAGCGCCAGAGATTCTGGCCCCTGCCCCGATCGCCTTACGAACGCCTTACAAACGCCTGGCGGGCTTTGCCCTGGCGGGCAAATGTCTGAGTTGGACACTCAGCGCAGTACCTGAGGAAATTAGAGTGAGGTTTGACTCAGGGACAAGCCTGCCAACCTATGTACTATGGCAGCTGAATGGGGGCATGGGGTCCTCGTGTCTCAGGGATCTGCTTCTCTTATCCAAAACATCTTGCCTCCCATCAGCCTTAGCACCTAGCATATGGTAATGAGTGGAGTCTCTACACTTCCCCCGTTGCACATTTGTCAATTCCCAGAGCTCTGTTGCAGACAGGGTAAATGTATCTATGTGTGAGAGAGAGAGGGAGCCAGATAGAGAGAGAGAAAGAGAGAGAGAGAGGGGGGGGGAGCAGGCTCTGACAGTCACAATGAGAGAAAAGTGAAGTTGCATCCCCTCAAGCACTCCCCTGCACCCATCAACACAACAGCAAAGTTAGCTTGCATGTTCCCCGTTCTCCCCACTAACCTCACCCAAACCCACCCTCCTCTCTTTCAGGACTTGCAGAGTGCCTAGAGACCCTGGAAATGATGGCAGCGGAGCATGGTACAAACACAAATATCAAAATAGAACTATTCCCCTACTGTCTACAAAACCAAGGAACTACTTCACCTTTGTTTTTTTCCACTTCACATTACAAGAGAAAGACGTCCTTCGTTGGCCCTTTTTACGCACTACCATTCGCTTTACACATTTCATCCTGTTGAGTCTCCCAGTCGGCAAGAGCTATATATTTGGGTGGGTGATCCCAATGAAGTCAATGGAAATAGAGAAGGTGTTAGAACGGTGATGATTGTGTGCTGCAAGTGTCTTTCCCTTGAAGTCCATAGATATCATGGCCTTGACTAGGGGGTGGTCGAAGTGGCCGATAATTTGCTCAGCAGACAAAATGCAGAATTTTGGGCAAATTCTGCCACTTCGCCTGCTCTGCCCACAGAGAGAAATTGACAATTTCAGGCTTTTTCTCCCTGAAATTCGGTTTTTTATGGGAAATGTTTTTTGGTGGCTACAAGAAGTTTCAGACTGAAAACAGATAGTTTGTGAAAAAAACACCATTTCAGATGGTTTGCCAGAAGACATTGATTTTTTCCATTAAATTTTGTTTTAGCGGTCAAAAACATGATATTTCAGGGAAAAAACACAGTTCAGGAAGCAAAATCTGCATAGAAAATTGGCACAACAGCTAAAAAAATGTCCCTGCAGACAGAACAGAGCTGGAGGCGAATTTAGGCAATATCGTTCCACCAGTAGCGAGGGTAACTTTGCCCACCCCTAGCCTTGACTAGGGGACTGAAAATGAATCTACAGGGACTGGCCACAAAGTCCAGATGAGGGTGTATCAAGAGCTATGCTTTTTCCTTTCTTATTGGTGCTTTTGTTTTCACACCTTAACCTACCTTTCTTCAGTGCAGTGTCTGGGCCCTGTTTTTCACATGTTCTGTTTTTGAGCCCAGTCACAGGCCTCAGAGAAGGCCGGTGCCCTTTGAGGCCTGAAGGCTTCCTCCGCCAGTAGCAGGGCCCCAGGGCTTCTGACAGCAGCAGAGGCCCTGTGAGGAGTGGCCTCGAGCGATCAGGCGGGCTCCTGCGAGCCACCTCCACTGGCCTGGGTCCTGTTCCTGGGGCTCCCAGCTCTGTCTGCCTTGACCTCTCCATGCCCCCTGCTCCAGGGCTCACCTGCTGCCGTCGCCGTGCCAACGGAACCCTCAGGCTGGGCAGAGCATTGTGAAATGACAGCCTCCCCTCCCCCGCCGCTGGGGCCTGGGCCCAGGGCTGGGAGCTTGCAAGGCAAAGACACACCTCAGCTCAGCTTCTCCTGAGCTGCTCCAGAGCTCGACCCCCCGGGGCCCCGGGGCCCCAGGGCTGGGGCTCAGAGCAGGAAAGGGCGTTTTATTGGAATGTCCTTTCCTTCTTGATGATTCCTACAAACCGTTTTAAGCTCTGTACATATAGAAAAGCAACATGTGTCATGCCATTTGGGACATGCTGTTCACATGTCTAGCTCCACTAAAACCCTCCTCAGCATATTTCCGAGGCATCAAGGATGAACCAGGAACAGTGCACGGCCCTGACAAATCTGCTTCACTGTCCCAGCTTTAACAGACATCTGAGTGTCACACTACATGGCAGGTCCTGCCAGGGCAACAGCAGGGGAAGCTTCACTCACACAGTGCTACAGCATGGGCTTCCCTCCTAGTGAACGGGTGCAGCAGGGCAAACTCCTGTCACAGAGAATGGGCACAACCACACTGCAAGCTTCATTCACACATGGTCTGGCTTCCGACAGCAAAGCAAGCCTCCTACATTGCACATACTGCACTGTAAAGCGTTAGTCTTTGGACAGCAGAGCTATCCCTCTGCATCACACATACTGGACACCCTGAAGGGCCTCCTCCAGATTGAATTGTTACTGGATCGCCGTCCTATCCCCCTGCCCCAAACCTCTCCCATTGACTGTCAGCATGCTTCTCCTTACCTTCCTGCAGATACAGCACCCCTCTAGGCCTAACGGATGGCACACCAAGCTTCACGGGGCACTTTAAGGTATTCAGTCTCCACCTTTTATCTGTCCTGCTCCTCATTTCACCACGAAGAACCACTGGCAGTATTTCAACATCATTTTGAAACTGAAGTTATGGAACAGCTACAAAACCAGGGGAATGGCGCGGCAGGGGATTTCATTCCATTTCATTCTGTCCTTTGGCTGTGTGTGCGCAGTGTCAGAAGAGTTTGAGGACTGCAGAAGACACTGGAATAGATTTCTGGGCGAAAGCGCCAGAGATTCTGGCCCCTGCCCCGATCGCCTTACGAACGCCTTACAAACGCCTGGCGGGCTTTGCCCTGGCGGGCAAATGTCTGAGTTGGACACTCAGCGCAGTACCTGAGGAAATTAGAGTGAGGTTTGACTCAGGGACAAGCCTGCCAACCTATGTACTATGGCAGCTGAATGGGGGCATGGGGTCCTCGTGTCTCAGGGATCTGCTTCTCTTATCCAAAACATCTTGCCTCCCATCAGCCTTAGCACCTAGCATATGGTAATGAGTGGAGTCTCTACACTTCCCCCGTTGCACATTTGTCAATTCCCAGAGCTCTGTTGCAGACAGGGTAAATGTATCTATGTGTGAGAGAGAGAGGGAGCCAGATAGAGAGAGAGAAAGAGAGAGAGAGAGGGGGGGGGAGCAGGCTCTGACAGTCACAATGAGAGAAAAGTGAAGTTGCATCCCCTCAAGCACTCCCCTGCACCCATCAACACAACAGCAAAGTTAGCTTGCATGTTCCCCGTTCTCCCCACTAACCTCACCCAAACCCACCCTCCTCTCTTTCAGGACTTGCAGAGTGCCTAGAGACCCTGGAAATGATGGCAGCGGAGCATGGTACAAACACAAATATCAAAATAGAACTATTCCCCTACTGTCTACAAAACCAAGGAACTACTTCACCTTTGTTTTTTTCCACTTCACATTACAAGAGAAAGACGTCCTTCGTTGGCCCTTTTTACGCACTACCATTCGCTTTACACATTTCATCCTGTTGAGTCTCCCAGTCGGCAAGAGCTATATATTTGGGTGGGTGATCCCAATGAAGTCAATGGAAATAGAGAAGGTGTTAGAACGGTGATGATTGTGTGCTGCAAGTGTCTTTCCCTTGAAGTCCATAGATATCATGGCCTTGACTAGGGGGTGGTCGAAGTGGCCGATAATTTGCTCAGCAGACAAAATGCAGAATTTTGGGCAAATTCTGCCACTTCGCCTGCTCTGCCCACAGAGAGAAATTGACAATTTCAGGCTTTTTCTCCCTGAAATTCGGTTTTTTATGGGAAATGTTTTTTGGTGGCTACAAGAAGTTTCAGACTGAAAACAGATAGTTTGTGAAAAAAACACCATTTCAGATGGTTTGCCAGAAGACATTGATTTTTTCCATTAAATTTTGTTTTAGCGGTCAAAAACATGATATTTCAGGGAAAAAACACAGTTCAGGAAGCAAAATCTGCATAGAAAATTGGCACAACAGCTAAAAAAATGTCCCTGCAGACAGAACAGAGCTGGAGGCGAATTTAGGCAATATCGTTCCACCAGTAGCGAGGGTAACTTTGCCCACCCCTAGCCTTGACTAGGGGACTGAAAATGAATCTACAGGGACTGGCCACAAAGTCCAGATGAGGGTGTATCAAGAGCTATGCTTTTTCCTTTCTTATTGGTGCTTTTGTTTTCACACCTTAACCTACCTTTCTTCAGTGCAGTGTCTGGGCCCTGTTTTTCACATGTTCTGTTTTTGAGCCCAGTCACAGGCCTCAGAGAAGGCCGGTGCCCTTTGAGGCCTGAAGGCTTCCTCCGCCAGTAGCAGGGCCCCAGGGCTTCTGACAGCAGCAGAGGCCCTGTGAGGAGTGGCCTCGAGCGATCAGGCGGGCTCCTGCGAGCCACCTCCACTGGCCTGGGTCCTGTTCCTGGGGCTCCCAGCTCTGTCTGCCTTGACCTCTCCATGCCCCCTGCTCCAGGGCTCACCTGCTGCCGTCGCCGTGCCAACGGAACCCTCAGGCTGGGCAGAGCATTGTGAAATGACAGCCTCCCCTCCCCCGCCGCTGGGGCCTGGGCCCAGGGCTGGGAGCTTGCAAGGCAAAGACACACCTCAGCTCAGCTTCTCCTGAGCTGCTCCAGAGCTCGACCCCCCGGGGCCCCGGGGCCCCAGGGCTGGGGCTCAGAGCAGGAAAGGGCGTTTTATTGGAATGTCCTTTCCTTCTTGATGATTCCTACAAACCGTTTTAAGCTCTGTACATATAGAAAAGCAACATGTGTCATGCCATTTGGGACATGCTGTTCACATGTCTAGCTCCACTAAAACCCTCCTCAGCATATTTCCGAGGCATCAAGGATGAACCAGGAACAGTGCACGGCCCTGACAAATCTGCTTCACTGTCCCAGCTTTAACAGACATCTGAGTGTCACACTACATGGCAGGTCCTGCCAGGGCAACAGCAGGGGAAGCTTCACTCACACAGTGCTACAGCATGGGCTTCCCTCCTAGTGAACGGGTGCAGCAGGGCAAACTCCTGTCACAGAGAATGGGCACAACCACACTGCAAGCTTCATTCACACATGGTCTGGCTTCCGACAGCAAAGCAAGCCTCCTACATTGCACATACTGCACTGTAAAGCGTTAGTCTTTGGACAGCAGAGCTATCCCTCTGCATCACACATACTGGACACCCTGAAGGGCCTCCTCCAGATTGAATTGTTACTGGATCGCCGTCCTATCCCCCTGCCCCAAACCTCTCCCATTGACTGTCAGCATGCTTCTCCTTACCTTCCTGCAGATACAGCACCCCTCTAGGCCTAACGGATGGCACACCAAGCTTCACGGGGCACTTTAAGGTATTCAGTCTCCACCTTTTATCTGTCCTGCTCCTCATTTCACCACGAAGAACCACTGGCAGTATTTCAACATCATTTTGAAACTGAAGTTATGGAACAGCTACAAAACCAGGGGAATGGCGCGGCAGGGGATTTCATTCCTTTTCATTCTGTCCTTTGGCTGTGTGTGCGCAGTGTCAGAAGAGTTTGAGGACTGCAGAAGACACTGGAATAGATTTCTGGGCGAAAGCGCCAGAGATTCTGGCCCCTGCCCCGATCGCCTTACGAACGCCTTACAAACGCCTGGCGGGCTTTGCCCTGGCGGGCAAATGTCTGAGTTGGACACTCAGCGCAGTACCTGAGGAAATTAGAGTGAGGTTTGACTCAGGGACAAGCCTGCCAACCTATGTACTATGGCAGCTGAATGGGGGCATGGGGTCCTCGTGTCTCAGGGATCTGCTTCTCTTATCCAAAACATCTTGCCTCCCATCAGCCTTAGCACCTAGCATATGGTAATGAGTGGAGTCTCTACACTTCCCCCGTTGCACATTTGTCAATTCCCAGAGCTCTGTTGCAGACAGGGTAAATGTATCTATGTGTGAGAGAGAGAGGGAGCCAGATAGAGAGAGAGAAAGAGAGAGAGAGAGGGGGGGGGAGCAGGCTCTGACAGTCACAATGAGAGAAAAGTGAAGTTGCATCCCCTCAAGCACTCCCCTGCACCCATCAACACAACAGCAAAGTTAGCTTGCATGTTCCCCGTTCTCCCCACTAACCTCACCCAAACCCACCCTCCTCTCTTTCAGGACTTGCAGAGTGCCTAGAGACCCTGGAAATGATGGCAGCGGAGCATGGTACAAACACAAATATCAAAATAGAACTATTCCCCTACTGTCTACAAAACCAAGGAACTACTTCACCTTTGTTTTTTTCCACTTCACATTACAAGAGAAAGACGTCCTTCGTTGGCCCTTTTTACGCACTACCATTCGCTTTACACATTTCATCCTGTTGAGTCTCCCAGTCGGCAAGAGCTATATATTTGGGTGGGTGATCCCAATGAAGTCAATGGAAATAGAGAAGGTGTTAGAACGGTGATGATTGTGTGCTGCAAGTGTCTTTCCCTTGAAGTCCATAGATATCATGGCCTTGACTAGGGGGTGGTCGAAGTGGCCGATAATTTGCTCAGCAGACAAAATGCAGAATTTTGGGCAAATTCTGCCACTTCGCCTGCTCTGCCCACAGAGAGAAATTGACAATTTCAGGCTTTTTCTCCCTGAAATTCGGTTTTTTATGGGAAATGTTTTTTGGTGGCTACAAGAAGTTTCAGACTGAAAACAGATAGTTTGTGAAAAAAACACCATTTCAGATGGTTTGCCAGAAGACATTGATTTTTTCCATTAAATTTTGTTTTAGCGGTCAAAAACATGATATTTCAGGGAAAAAACACAGTTCAGGAAGCAAAATCTGCATAGAAAATTGGCACAACAGCTAAAAAAATGTCCCTGCAGACAGAACAGAGCTGGAGGCGAATTTAGGCAATATCGTTCCACCAGTAGCGAGGGTAACTTTGCCCACCCCTAGCCTTGACTAGGGGACTGAAAATGAATCTACAGGGACTGGCCACAAAGTCCAGATGAGGGTGTATCAAGAGCTATGCTTTTTCCTTTCTTATTGGTGCTTTTGTTTTCACACCTTAACCTACCTTTCTTCAGTGCAGTGTCTGGGCCCTGTTTTTCACATGTTCTGTTTTTGAGCCCAGTCACAGGCCTCAGAGAAGGCCGGTGCCCTTTGAGGCCTGAAGGCTTCCTCCGCCAGTAGCAGGGCCCCAGGGCTTCTGACAGCAGCAGAGGCCCTGTGAGGAGTGGCCTCGAGCCGTCAGGTGGGCTCAGCTGAGCCACCTCCACTGGCCTGGGTCCTGTTCCTGGGGCTCCCAGCTCTGTCTGCCTTGACCTCTCCAAGCCCCCTGCTCCAGGGCTCACCTGCTGCCGTCGCCGTGCCAACGGAACCCTCAGGCTGGGCAGAGCATTGTGAAATGACAGCCTCCCCTCCCCCGCCGCTGGGGCCTGGGCCCAGGGCTGGGAGCTTGCAAGGCAAAGACACACCTCAGCTCAGCTTCTCCTGAGCTGCTCCAGAGCTCGACCCCCCGGGGCCCCGGGGCCCCAGGGCTGGGGCTCAGAGCAGGAAAGGGCGTTTTATTGGAATGTCCTTTCCTTCTTGATGATTCCTACAAACCGTTTTAAGCTCTGTACATATAGAAAAGCAACATGTGTCATGCCATTTGGGACATGCTGTTCACATGTCTAGCTCCACTAAAACCCTCCTCAGCATATTTCCGAGGCATCAAGGATGAACCAGGAACAGTGCACGGCCCTGACAAATCTGCTTCACTGTCCCAGCTTTAACAGACATCTGAGTGTCACACTACATGGCAGGTCCTGCCAGGGCAACAGCAGGGGAAGCTTCACTCACACAGTGCTACAGCATGGGCTTCCCTCCTAGTGAACGGGTGCAGCAGGGCAAACTCCTGTCACAGAGAATGGGCACAACCACACTGCAAGCTTCATTCACACATGGTCTGGCTTCCGACAGCAAAGCAAGCCTCCTACATTGCACATACTGCACTGTAAAGCGTTAGTCTTTGGACAGCAGAGCTATCCCTCTGCATCACACATACTGGACACCCTGAAGGGCCTCCTCCAGATTGAATTGTTACTGGATCGCCGTCCTATCCCCCTGCCCCAAACCTCTCCCATTGACTGTCAGCATGCTTCTCCTTACCTTCCTGCAGATACAGCACCCCTCTAGGCCTAACGGATGGCACACCAAGCTTCACGGGGCACTTTAAGGTATTCAGTCTCCACCTTTTATCTGTCCTGCTCCTCATTTCACCACGAAGAACCACTGGCAGTATTTCAACATCATTTTGAAACTGAAGTTATGGAACAGCTACAAAACCAGGGGAATGGCGCGGCAGGGGATTTCATTCCATTTCATTCTGTCCTTTGGCTGTGTGTGCGCAGTGTCAGAAGAGTTTGAGGACTGCAGAAGACACTGGAATAGATTTCTGGGCGAAAGCGCCAGAGATTCTGGCCCCTGCCCCGATCGCCTTACGAACGCCTTACAAACGCCTGGCGGGCTTTGCCCTGGCGGGCAAATGTCTGAGTTGGACACTCAGCGCAGTACCTGAGGAAATTAGAGTGAGGTTTGACTCAGGGACAAGCCTGCCAACCTATGTACTATGGCAGCTGAATGGGGGCATGGGGTCCTCGTGTCTCAGGGATCTGCTTCTCTTATCCAAAACATCTTGCCTCCCATCAGCCTTAGCACCTAGCATATGGTAATGAGTGGAGTCTCTACACTTCCCCCGTTGCACATTTGTCAATTCCCAGAGCTCTGTTGCAGACAGGGTAAATGTATCTATGTGTGAGAGAGAGAGGGAGCCAGATAGAGAGAGAGAAAGAGAGAGAGAGAGGGGGGGGGAGCAGGCTCTGACAGTCACAATGAGAGAAAAGTGAAGTTGCATCCCCTCAAGCACTCCCCTGCACCCATCAACACAACAGCAAAGTTAGCTTGCATGTTCCCCGTTCTCCCCACTAACCTCACCCAAACCCACCCTCCTCTCTTTCAGGACTTGCAGAGTGCCTAGAGACCCTGGAAATGATGGCAGCGGAGCATGGTACAAACACAAATATCAAAATAGAACTATTCCCCTACTGTCTACAAAACCAAGGAACTACTTCACCTTTGTTTTTTTCCACTTCACATTACAAGAGAAAGACGTCCTTCGTTGGCCCTTTTTACGCACTACCATTCGCTTTACACATTTCATCCTGTTGAGTCTCCCAGTCGGCAAGAGCTATATATTTGGGTGGGTGATCCCAATGAAGTCAATGGAAATAGAGAAGGTGTTAGAACGGTGATGATTGTGTGCTGCAAGTGTCTTTCCCTTGAAGTCCATAGATATCATGGCCTTGACTAGGGGGTGGTCGAAGTGGCCGATAATTTGCTCAGCAGACAAAATGCAGAATTTTGGGCAAATTCTGCCACTTCGCCTGCTCTGCCCACAGAGAGAAATTGACAATTTCAGGCTTTTTCTCCCTGAAATTCGGTTTTTTATGGGAAATGTTTTTTGGTGGCTACAAGAAGTTTCAGACTGAAAACAGATAGTTTGTGAAAAAAACACCATTTCAGATGGTTTGCCAGAAGACATTGATTTTTTCCATTAAATTTTGTTTTAGCGGTCAAAAACATGATATTTCAGGGAAAAAACACAGTTCAGGAAGCAAAATCTGCATAGAAAATTGGCACAACAGCTAAAAAAATGTCCCTGCAGACAGAACAGAGCTGGAGGCGAATTTAGGCAATATCGTTCCACCAGTAGCGAGGGTAACTTTGCCCACCCCTAGCCTTGACTAGGGGACTGAAAATGAATCTACAGGGACTGGCCACAAAGTCCAGATGAGGGTGTATCAAGAGCTATGCTTTTTCCTTTCTTATTGGTGCTTTTGTTTTCACACCTTAACCTACCTTTCTTCAGTGCAGTGTCTGGGCCCTGTTTTTCACATGTTCTGTTTTTGAGCCCAGTCACAGGCCTCAGAGAAGGCCGGTGCCCTTTGAGGCCTGAAGGCTTCCTCCGCCAGTAGCAGGGCCCCAGGGCTTCTGACAGCAGCAGAGGCCCTGTGAGGAGTGGCCTCGAGCGATCAGGCGGGCTCCTGCGAGCCACCTCCACTGGCCTGGGTCCTGTTCCTGGGGCTCCCAGCTCTGTCTGCCTTGACCTCTCCATGCCCCCTGCTCCAGGGCTCACCTGCTGCCGTCGCCGTGCCAACGGAACCCTCAGGCAGGCAGGCAGGCAGAGCATTGTGAAATGACAGCCTCCCCTCCCCCGCCGCTGGGGCCTGGGCCCAGGGCTGGGAGCTTGCAAGGCAAAGACACACCTCAGCTCAGCTTCTCCTGAGCTGCTCCAGAGCTCGACCCCCCGGGGCCCCGGGGCCCCAGGGCTGGGGCTCAGAGCAGGAAAGGGCGTTTTATTGGAATGTCCTTTCCTTCTTGATGATTCCTACAAACCGTTTTAAGCTCTGTACATATAGAAAAGCAACATGTGTCATGCCATTTGGGACATGCTGTTCACATGTCTAGCTCCACTAAAACCCTCCTCAGCATATTTCCGAGGCATCAAGGATGAACCAGGAACAGTGCACGGCCCTGACAAATCTGCTTCACTGTCCCAGCTTTAACAGACATCTGAGTGTCACACTACATGGCAGGTCCTGCCAGGGCAACAGCAGGGGAAGCTTCACTCACACAGTGCTACAGCATGGGCTTCCCTCCTAGTGAACGGGTGCAGCAGGGCAAACTCCTGTCACAGAGAATGGGCACAACCACACTGCAAGCTTCATTCACACATGGTCTGGCTTCCGACAGCAAAGCAAGCCTCCTACATTGCACATACTGCACTGTAAAGCGTTAGTCTTTGGACAGCAGAGCTATCCCTCTGCATCACACATACTGGACACCCTGAAGGGCCTCCTCCAGATTGAATTGTTACTGGATCGCCGTCCTATCCCCCTGCCCCAAACCTCTCCCATTGACTGTCAGCATGCTTCTCCTTACCTTCCTGCAGATACAGCACCCCTCTAGGCCTAACGGATGGCACACCAAGCTTCACGGGGCACTTTAAGGTATTCAGTCTCCACCTTTTATCTGTCCTGCTCCTCATTTCACCACGAAGAACCACTGGCAGTATTTCAACATCATTTTGAAACTGAAGTTATGGAACAGCTACAAAACCAGGGGAATGGCGCGGCAGGGGATTTCATTCCATTTCATTCTGTCCTTTGGCTGTGTGTGCGCAGTGTCAGAAGAGTTTGAGGACTGCAGAAGACACTGGAATAGATTTCTGGGCGAAAGCGCCAGAGATTCTGGCCCCTGCCCCGATCGCCTTACGAACGCCTTACAAACGCCTGGCGGGCTTTGCCCTGGCGGGCAAATGTCTGAGTTGGACACTCAGCGCAGTACCTGAGGAAATTAGAGTGAGGTTTGACTCAGGGACAAGCCTGCCAACCTATGTACTATGGCAGCTGAATGGGGGCATGGGGTCCTCGTGTCTCAGGGATCTGCTTCTCTTATCCAAAACATCTTGCCTCCCATCAGCCTTAGCACCTAGCATATGGTAATGAGTGGAGTCTCTACACTTCCCCCGTTGCACATTTGTCAATTCCCAGAGCTCTGTTGCAGACAGGGTAAATGTATCTATGTGTGAGAGAGAGAGGGAGCCAGATAGAGAGAGAGAAAGAGAGAGAGAGAGGGGGGGGGAGCAGGCTCTGACAGTCACAATGAGAGAAAAGTGAAGTTGCATCCCCTCAAGCACTCCCCTGCACCCATCAACACAACAGCAAAGTTAGCTTGCATGTTCCCCGTTCTCCCCACTAACCTCACCCAAACCCACCCTCCTCTCTTTCAGGACTTGCAGAGTGCCTAGAGACCCTGGAAATGATGGCAGCGGAGCATGGTACAAACACAAATATCAAAATAGAACTATTCCCCTACTGTCTACAAAACCAAGGAACTACTTCACCTTTGTTTTTTTCCACTTCACATTACAAGAGAAAGACGTCCTTCGTTGGCCCTTTTTACGCACTACCATTCGCTTTACACATTTCATCCTGTTGAGTCTCCCAGTCGGCAAGAGCTATATATTTGGGTGGGTGATCCCAATGAAGTCAATGGAAATAGAGAAGGTGTTAGAACGGTGATGATTGTGTGCTGCAAGTGTCTTTCCCTTGAAGTCCATAGATATCATGGCCTTGACTAGGGGGTGGTCGAAGTGGCCGATAATTTGCTCAGCAGACAAAATGCAGAATTTTGGGCAAATTCTGCCACTTCGCCTGCTCTGCCCACAGAGAGAAATTGACAATTTCAGGCTTTTTCTCCCTGAAATTCGGTTTTTTATGGGAAATGTTTTTTGGTGGCTACAAGAAGTTTCAGACTGAAAACAGATAGTTTGTGAAAAAAACACCATTTCAGATGGTTTGCCAGAAGACATTGATTTTTTCCATTAAATTTTGTTTTAGCGGTCAAAAACATGATATTTCAGGGAAAAAACACAGTTCAGGAAGCAAAATCTGCATAGAAAATTGGCACAACAGCTAAAAAAATGTCCCTGCAGACAGAACAGAGCTGGAGGCGAATTTAGGCAATATCGTTCCACCAGTAGCGAGGGTAACTTTGCCCACCCCTAGCCTTGACTAGGGGACTGAAAATGAATCTACAGGGACTGGCCACAAAGTCCAGATGAGGGTGTATCAAGAGCTATGCTTTTTCCTTTCTTATTGGTGCTTTTGTTTTCACACCTTAACCTACCTTTCTTCAGTGCAGTGTCTGGGCCCTGTTTTTCACATGTTCTGTTTTTGAGCCCAGTCACAGGCCTCAGAGAAGGCCGGTGCCCTTTGAGGCCTGAAGGCTTCCTCCGCCAGTAGCAGGGCCCCAGGGCTTCTGACAGCAGCAGAGGCCCTGTGAGGAGTGGCCTCGAGCGATCAGGCGGGCTCCTGCGAGCCACCTCCACTGGCCTGGGTCCTGTTCCTGGGGCTCCCAGCTCTGTCTGCCTTGACCTCTCCATGCCCCCTGCTCCAGGGCTCACCTGCTGCCGTCGCCGTGCCAACGGAACCCTCAGGCTGGGCAGAGCATTGTGAAATGACAGCCTCCCCTCCCCCGCCGCTGGGGCCTGGGCCCAGGGCTGGGAGCTTGCAAGGCAAAGACACACCTCAGCTCAGCTTCTCCTGAGCTGCTCCAGAGCTCGACCCCCCGGGGCCCCGGGGCCCCAGGGCTGGGGCTCAGAGCAGGAAAGGGCGTTTTATTGGAATGTCCTTTCCTTCTTGATGATTCCTACAAACCGTTTTAAGCTCTGTACATATAGAAAAGCAACATGTGTCATGCCATTTGGGACATGCTGTTCACATGTCTAGCTCCACTAAAACCCTCCTCAGCATATTTCCGAGGCATCAAGGATGAACCAGGAACAGTGCACGGCCCTGACAAATCTGCTTCACTGTCCCAGCTTTAACAGACATCTGAGTGTCACACTACATGGCAGGTCCTGCCAGGGCAACAGCAGGGGAAGCTTCACTCACACAGTGCTACAGCATGGGCTTCCCTCCTAGTGAACGGGTGCAGCAGGGCAAACTCCTGTCACAGAGAATGGGCACAACCACACTGCAAGCTTCATTCACACATGGTCTGGCTTCCGACAGCAAAGCAAGCCTCCTACATTGCACATACTGCACTGTAAAGCGTTAGTCTTTGGACAGCAGAGCTATCCCTCTGCATCACACATACTGGACACCCTGAAGGGCCTCCTCCAGATTGAATTGTTACTGGATCGCCGTCCTATCCCCCTGCCCCAAACCTCTCCCATTGACTGTCAGCATGCTTCTCCTTACCTTCCTGCAGATACAGCACCCCTCTAGGCCTAACGGATGGCACACCAAGCTTCACGGGGCACTTTAAGGTATTCAGTCTCCACCTTTTATCTGTCCTGCTCCTCATTTCACCACGAAGAACCACTGGCAGTATTTCAACATCATTTTGAAACTGAAGTTATGGAACAGCTACAAAACCAGGGGAATGGCGCGGCAGGGGATTTCATTCCATTTCATTCTGTCCTTTGGCTGTGTGTGCGCAGTGTCAGAAGAGTTTGAGGACTGCAGAAGACACTGGAATAGATTTCTGGGCGAAAGCGCCAGAGATTCTGGCCCCTGCCCCGATCGCCTTACGAACGCCTTACAAACGCCTGGCGGGCTTTGCCCTGGCGGGCAAATGTCTGAGTTGGACACTCAGCGCAGTACCTGAGGAAATTAGAGTGAGGTTTGACTCAGGGACAAGCCTGCCAACCTATGTACTATGGCAGCTGAATGGGGGCATGGGGTCCTCGTGTCTCAGGGATCTGCTTCTCTTATCCAAAACATCTTGCCTCCCATCAGCCTTAGCACCTAGCATATGGTAATGAGTGGAGTCTCTACACTTCCCCCGTTGCACATTTGTCAATTCCCAGAGCTCTGTTGCAGACAGGGTAAATGTATCTATGTGTGAGAGAGAGAGGGAGCCAGATAGAGAGAGAGAAAGAGAGAGAGAGAGGGGGGGGGAGCAGGCTCTGACAGTCACAATGAGAGAAAAGTGAAGTTGCATCCCCTCAAGCACTCCCCTGCACCCATCAACACAACAGCAAAGTTAGCTTGCATGTTCCCCGTTCTCCCCACTAACCTCACCCAAACCCACCCTCCTCTCTTTCAGGACTTGCAGAGTGCCTAGAGACCCTGGAAATGATGGCAGCGGAGCATGGTACAAACACAAATATCAAAATAGAACTATTCCCCTACTGTCTACAAAACCAAGGAACTACTTCACCTTTGTTTTTTTCCACTTCACATTACAAGAGAAAGACGTCCTTCGTTGGCCCTTTTTACGCACTACCATTCGCTTTACACATTTCATCCTGTTGAGTCTCCCAGTCGGCAAGAGCTATATATTTGGGTGGGTGATCCCAATGAAGTCAATGGAAATAGAGAAGGTGTTAGAACGGTGATGATTGTGTGCTGCAAGTGTCTTTCCCTTGAAGTCCATAGATATCATGGCCTTGACTAGGGGGTGGTCGAAGTGGCCGATAATTTGCTCAGCAGACAAAATGCAGAATTTTGGGCAAATTCTGCCACTTCGCCTGCTCTGCCCACAGAGAGAAATTGACAATTTCAGGCTTTTTCTCCCTGAAATTCGGTTTTTTATGGGAAATGTTTTTTGGTGGCTACAAGAAGTTTCAGACTGAAAACAGATAGTTTGTGAAAAAAACACCATTTCAGATGGTTTGCCAGAAGACATTGATTTTTTCCATTAAATTTTGTTTTAGCGGTCAAAAACATGATATTTCAGGGAAAAAACACAGTTCAGGAAGCAAAATCTGCATAGAAAATTGGCACAACAGCTAAAAAAATGTCCCTGCAGACAGAACAGAGCTGGAGGCGAATTTAGGCAATATCGTTCCACCAGTAGCGAGGGTAACTTTGCCCACCCCTAGCCTTGACTAGGGGACTGAAAATGAATCTACAGGGACTGGCCACAAAGTCCAGATGAGGGTGTATCAAGAGCTATGCTTTTTCCTTTCTTATTGGTGCTTTTGTTTTCACACCTTAACCTACCTTTCTTCAGTGCAGTGTCTGGGCCCTGTTTTTCACATGTTCTGTTTTTGAGCCCAGTCACAGGCCTCAGAGAAGGCCGGTGCCCTTTGAGGCCTGAAGGCTTCCTCCGCCAGTAGCAGGGCCCCAGGGCTTCTGACAGCAGCAGAGGCCCTGTGAGGAGTGGCCTCGAGCGATCAGGCGGGCTCCTGCGAGCCACCTCCACTGGCCTGGGTCCTGTTCCTGGGGCTCCCAGCTCTGTCTGCCTTGACCTCTCCATGCCCCCTGCTCCAGGGCTCACCTGCTGCCGTCGCCGTGCCAACGGAACCCTCAGGCTGGGCAGAGCATTGTGAAATGACAGCCTCCCCTCCCCCGCCGCTGGGGCCTGGGCCCAGGGCTGGGAGCTTGCAAGGCAAAGACACACCTCAGCTCAGCTTCTCCTGAGCTGCTCCAGAGCTCGACCCCCCGGGGCCCCGGGGCCCCAGGGCTGGGGCTCAGAGCAGGAAAGGGCGTTTTATTGGAATGTCCTTTCCTTCTTGATGATTCCTACAAACCGTTTTAAGCTCTGTACATATAGAAAAGCAACATGTGTCATGCCATTTGGGACATGCTGTTCACATGTCTAGCTCCACTAAAACCCTCCTCAGCATATTTCCGAGGCATCAAGGATGAACCAGGAACAGTGCACGGCCCTGACAAATCTGCTTCACTGTCCCAGCTTTAACAGACATCTGAGTGTCACACTACATGGCAGGTCCTGCCAGGGCAACAGCAGGGGAAGCTTCACTCACACAGTGCTACAGCATGGGCTTCCCTCCTAGTGAACGGGTGCAGCAGGGCAAACTCCTGTCACAGAGAATGGGCACAACCACACTGCAAGCTTCATTCACACATGGTCTGGCTTCCGACAGCAAAGCAAGCCTCCTACATTGCACATACTGCACTGTAAAGCGTTAGTCTTTGGACAGCAGAGCTATCCCTCTGCATCACACATACTGGACACCCTGAAGGGCCTCCTCCAGATTGAATTGTTACTGGATCGCCGTCCTATCCCCCTGCCCCAAACCTCTCCCATTGACTGTCAGCATGCTTCTCCTTACCTTCCTGCAGATACAGCACCCCTCTAGGCCTAACGGATGGCACACCAAGCTTCACGGGGCACTTTAAGGTATTCAGTCTCCACCTTTTATCTGTCCTGCTCCTCATTTCACCACGAAGAACCACTGGCAGTATTTCAACATCATTTTGAAACTGAAGTTATGGAACAGCTACAAAACCAGGGGAATGGCGCGGCAGGGGATTTCATTCCTTTTCATTCTGTCCTTTGGCTGTGTGTGCGCAGTGTCAGAAGAGTTTGAGGACTGCAGAAGACACTGGAATAGATTTCTGGGCGAAAGCGCCAGAGATTCTGGCCCCTGCCCCGATCGCCTTACGAACGCCTTACAAACGCCTGGCGGGCTTTGCCCTGGCGGGCAAATGTCTGAGTTGGACACTCAGCGCAGTACCTGAGGAAATTAGAGTGAGGTTTGACTCAGGGACAAGCCTGCCAACCTATGTACTATGGCAGCTGAATGGGGGCATGGGGTCCTCGTGTCTCAGGGATCTGCTTCTCTTATCCAAAACATCTTGCCTCCCATCAGCCTTAGCACCTAGCATATGGTAATGAGTGGAGTCTCTACACTTCCCCCGTTGCACATTTGTCAATTCCCAGAGCTCTGTTGCAGACAGGGTAAATGTATCTATGTGTGAGAGAGAGAGGGAGCCAGATAGAGAGAGAGAAAGAGAGAGAGAGAGGGGGGGGGAGCAGGCTCTGACAGTCACAATGAGAGAAAAGTGAAGTTGCATCCCCTCAAGCACTCCCCTGCACCCATCAACACAACAGCAAAGTTAGCTTGCATGTTCCCCGTTCTCCCCACTAACCTCACCCAAACCCACCCTCCTCTCTTTCAGGACTTGCAGAGTGCCTAGAGACCCTGGAAATGATGGCAGCGGAGCATGGTACAAACACAAATATCAAAATAGAACTATTCCCCTACTGTCTACAAAACCAAGGAACTACTTCACCTTTGTTTTTTTCCACTTCACATTACAAGAGAAAGACGTCCTTCGTTGGCCCTTTTTACGCACTACCATTCGCTTTACACATTTCATCCTGTTGAGTCTCCCAGTCGGCAAGAGCTATATATTTGGGTGGGTGATCCCAATGAAGTCAATGGAAATAGAGAAGGTGTTAGAACGGTGATGATTGTGTGCTGCAAGTGTCTTTCCCTTGAAGTCCATAGATATCATGGCCTTGACTAGGGGGTGGTCGAAGTGGCCGATAATTTGCTCAGCAGACAAAATGCAGAATTTTGGGCAAATTCTGCCACTTCGCCTGCTCTGCCCACAGAGAGAAATTGACAATTTCAGGCTTTTTCTCCCTGAAATTCGGTTTTTTATGGGAAATGTTTTTTGGTGGCTACAAGAAGTTTCAGACTGAAAACAGATAGTTTGTGAAAAAAACACCATTTCAGATGGTTTGCCAGAAGACATTGATTTTTTCCATTAAATTTTGTTTTAGCGGTCAAAAACATGATATTTCAGGGAAAAAACACAGTTCAGGAAGCAAAATCTGCATAGAAAATTGGCACAACAGCTAAAAAAATGTCCCTGCAGACAGAACAGAGCTGGAGGCGAATTTAGGCAATATCGTTCCACCAGTAGCGAGGGTAACTTTGCCCACCCCTAGCCTTGACTAGGGGACTGAAAATGAATCTACAGGGACTGGCCACAAAGTCCAGATGAGGGTGTATCAAGAGCTATGCTTTTTCCTTTCTTATTGGTGCTTTTGTTTTCACACCTTAACCTACCTTTCTTCAGTGCAGTGTCTGGGCCCTGTTTTTCACATGTTCTGTTTTTGAGCCCAGTCACAGGCCTCAGAGAAGGCCGGTGCCCTTTGAGGCCTGAAGGCTTCCTCCGCCAGTAGCAGGGCCCCAGGGCTTCTGACAGCAGCAGAGGCCCTGTGAGGAGTGGCCTCGAGCCGTCAGGTGGGCTCAGCTGAGCCACCTCCACTGGCCTGGGTCCTGTTCCTGGGGCTCCCAGCTCTGTCTGCCTTGACCTCTCCAAGCCCCCTGCTCCAGGGCTCACCTGCTGCCGTCGCCGTGCCAACGGAACCCTCAGGCTGGGCAGAGCATTGTGAAATGACAGCCTCCCCTCCCCCGCCGCTGGGGCCTGGGCCCAGGGCTGGGAGCTTGCAAGGCAAAGACACACCTCAGCTCAGCTTCTCCTGAGCTGCTCCAGAGCTCGACCCCCCGGGGCCCCGGGGCCCCAGGGCTGGGGCTCAGAGCAGGAAAGGGCGTTTTATTGGAATGTCCTTTCCTTCTTGATGATTCCTACAAACCGTTTTAAGCTCTGTACATATAGAAAAGCAACATGTGTCATGCCATTTGGGACATGCTGTTCACATGTCTAGCTCCACTAAAACCCTCCTCAGCATATTTCCGAGGCATCAAGGATGAACCAGGAACAGTGCACGGCCCTGACAAATCTGCTTCACTGTCCCAGCTTTAACAGACATCTGAGTGTCACACTACATGGCAGGTCCTGCCAGGGCAACAGCAGGGGAAGCTTCACTCACACAGTGCTACAGCATGGGCTTCCCTCCTAGTGAACGGGTGCAGCAGGGCAAACTCCTGTCACAGAGAATGGGCACAACCACACTGCAAGCTTCATTCACACATGGTCTGGCTTCCGACAGCAAAGCAAGCCTCCTACATTGCACATACTGCACTGTAAAGCGTTAGTCTTTGGACAGCAGAGCTATCCCTCTGCATCACACATACTGGACACCCTGAAGGGCCTCCTCCAGATTGAATTGTTACTGGATCGCCGTCCTATCCCCCTGCCCCAAACCTCTCCCATTGACTGTCAGCATGCTTCTCCTTACCTTCCTGCAGATACAGCACCCCTCTAGGCCTAACGGATGGCACACCAAGCTTCACGGGGCACTTTAAGGTATTCAGTCTCCACCTTTTATCTGTCCTGCTCCTCATTTCACCACGAAGAACCACTGGCAGTATTTCAACATCATTTTGAAACTGAAGTTATGGAACAGCTACAAAACCAGGGGAATGGCGCGGCAGGGGATTTCATTCCATTTCATTCTGTCCTTTGGCTGTGTGTGCGCAGTGTCAGAAGAGTTTGAGGACTGCAGAAGACACTGGAATAGATTTCTGGGCGAAAGCGCCAGAGATTCTGGCCCCTGCCCCGATCGCCTTACGAACGCCTTACAAACGCCTGGCGGGCTTTGCCCTGGCGGGCAAATGTCTGAGTTGGACACTCAGCGCAGTACCTGAGGAAATTAGAGTGAGGTTTGACTCAGGGACAAGCCTGCCAACCTATGTACTATGGCAGCTGAATGGGGGCATGGGGTCCTCGTGTCTCAGGGATCTGCTTCTCTTATCCAAAACATCTTGCCTCCCATCAGCCTTAGCACCTAGCATATGGTAATGAGTGGAGTCTCTACACTTCCCCCGTTGCACATTTGTCAATTCCCAGAGCTCTGTTGCAGACAGGGTAAATGTATCTATGTGTGAGAGAGAGAGGGAGCCAGATAGAGAGAGAGAAAGAGAGAGAGAGAGGGGGGGGGAGCAGGCTCTGACAGTCACAATGAGAGAAAAGTGAAGTTGCATCCCCTCAAGCACTCCCCTGCACCCATCAACACAACAGCAAAGTTAGCTTGCATGTTCCCCGTTCTCCCCACTAACCTCACCCAAACCCACCCTCCTCTCTTTCAGGACTTGCAGAGTGCCTAGAGACCCTGGAAATGATGGCAGCGGAGCATGGTACAAACACAAATATCAAAATAGAACTATTCCCCTACTGTCTACAAAACCAAGGAACTACTTCACCTTTGTTTTTTTCCACTTCACATTACAAGAGAAAGACGTCCTTCGTTGGCCCTTTTTACGCACTACCATTCGCTTTACACATTTCATCCTGTTGAGTCTCCCAGTCGGCAAGAGCTATATATTTGGGTGGGTGATCCCAATGAAGTCAATGGAAATAGAGAAGGTGTTAGAACGGTGATGATTGTGTGCTGCAAGTGTCTTTCCCTTGAAGTCCATAGATATCATGGCCTTGACTAGGGGGTGGTCGAAGTGGCCGATAATTTGCTCAGCAGACAAAATGCAGAATTTTGGGCAAATTCTGCCACTTCGCCTGCTCTGCCCACAGAGAGAAATTGACAATTTCAGGCTTTTTCTCCCTGAAATTCGGTTTTTTATGGGAAATGTTTTTTGGTGGCTACAAGAAGTTTCAGACTGAAAACAGATAGTTTGTGAAAAAAACACCATTTCAGATGGTTTGCCAGAAGACATTGATTTTTTCCATTAAATTTTGTTTTAGCGGTCAAAAACATGATATTTCAGGGAAAAAACACAGTTCAGGAAGCAAAATCTGCATAGAAAATTGGCACAACAGCTAAAAAAATGTCCCTGCAGACAGAACAGAGCTGGAGGCGAATTTAGGCAATATCGTTCCACCAGTAGCGAGGGTAACTTTGCCCACCCCTAGCCTTGACTAGGGGACTGAAAATGAATCTACAGGGACTGGCCACAAAGTCCAGATGAGGGTGTATCAAGAGCTATGCTTTTTCCTTTCTTATTGGTGCTTTTGTTTTCACACCTTAACCTACCTTTCTTCAGTGCAGTGTCTGGGCCCTGTTTTTCACATGTTCTGTTTTTGAGCCCAGTCACAGGCCTCAGAGAAGGCCGGTGCCCTTTGAGGCCTGAAGGCTTCCTCCGCCAGTAGCAGGGCCCCAGGGCTTCTGACAGCAGCAGAGGCCCTGTGAGGAGTGGCCTCGAGCGATCAGGCGGGCTCCTGCGAGCCACCTCCACTGGCCTGGGTCCTGTTCCTGGGGCTCCCAGCTCTGTCTGCCTTGACCTCTCCATGCCCCCTGCTCCAGGGCTCACCTGCTGCCGTCGCCGTGCCAACGGAACCCTCAGGCTGGGCAGAGCATTGTGAAATGACAGCCTCCCCTCCCCCGCCGCTGGGGCCTGGGCCCAGGGCTGGGAGCTTGCAAGGCAAAGACACACCTCAGCTCAGCTTCTCCTGAGCTGCTCCAGAGCTCGACCCCCCGGGGCCCCGGGGCCCCAGGGCTGGGGCTCAGAGCAGGAAAGGGCGTTTTATTGGAATGTCCTTTCCTTCTTGATGATTCCTACAAACCGTTTTAAGCTCTGTACATATAGAAAAGCAACATGTGTCATGCCATTTGGGACATGCTGTTCACATGTCTAGCTCCACTAAAACCCTCCTCAGCATATTTCCGAGGCATCAAGGATGAACCAGGAACAGTGCACGGCCCTGACAAATCTGCTTCACTGTCCCAGCTTTAACAGACATCTGAGTGTCACACTACATGGCAGGTCCTGCCAGGGCAACAGCAGGGGAAGCTTCACTCACACAGTGCTACAGCATGGGCTTCCCTCCTAGTGAACGGGTGCAGCAGGGCAAACTCCTGTCACAGAGAATGGGCACAACCACACTGCAAGCTTCATTCACACATGGTCTGGCTTCCGACAGCAAAGCAAGCCTCCTACATTGCACATACTGCACTGTAAAGCGTTAGTCTTTGGACAGCAGAGCTATCCCTCTGCATCACACATACTGGACACCCTGAAGGGCCTCCTCCAGATTGAATTGTTACTGGATCGCCGTCCTATCCCCCTGCCCCAAACCTCTCCCATTGACTGTCAGCATGCTTCTCCTTACCTTCCTGCAGATACAGCACCCCTCTAGGCCTAACGGATGGCACACCAAGCTTCACGGGGCACTTTAAGGTATTCAGTCTCCACCTTTTATCTGTCCTGCTCCTCATTTCACCACGAAGAACCACTGGCAGTATTTCAACATCATTTTGAAACTGAAGTTATGGAACAGCTACAAAACCAGGGGAATGGCGCGGCAGGGGATTTCATTCCATTTCATTCTGTCCTTTGGCTGTGTGTGCGCAGTGTCAGAAGAGTTTGAGGACTGCAGAAGACACTGGAATAGATTTCTGGGCGAAAGCGCCAGAGATTCTGGCCCCTGCCCCGATCGCCTTACGAACGCCTTACAAACGCCTGGCGGGCTTTGCCCTGGCGGGCAAATGTCTGAGTTGGACACTCAGCGCAGTACCTGAGGAAATTAGAGTGAGGTTTGACTCAGGGACAAGCCTGCCAACCTATGTACTATGGCAGCTGAATGGGGGCATGGGGTCCTCGTGTCTCAGGGATCTGCTTCTCTTATCCAAAACATCTTGCCTCCCATCAGCCTTAGCACCTAGCATATGGTAATGAGTGGAGTCTCTACACTTCCCCCGTTGCACATTTGTCAATTCCCAGAGCTCTGTTGCAGACAGGGTAAATGTATCTATGTGTGAGAGAGAGAGGGAGCCAGATAGAGAGAGAGAAAGAGAGAGAGAGAGGGGGGGGGAGCAGGCTCTGACAGTCACAATGAGAGAAAAGTGAAGTTGCATCCCCTCAAGCACTCCCCTGCACCCATCAACACAACAGCAAAGTTAGCTTGCATGTTCCCCGTTCTCCCCACTAACCTCACCCAAACCCACCCTCCTCTCTTTCAGGACTTGCAGAGTGCCTAGAGACCCTGGAAATGATGGCAGCGGAGCATGGTACAAACACAAATATCAAAATAGAACTATTCCCCTACTGTCTACAAAACCAAGGAACTACTTCACCTTTGTTTTTTTCCACTTCACATTACAAGAGAAAGACGTCCTTCGTTGGCCCTTTTTACGCACTACCATTCGCTTTACACATTTCATCCTGTTGAGTCTCCCAGTCGGCAAGAGCTATATATTTGGGTGGGTGATCCCAATGAAGTCAATGGAAATAGAGAAGGTGTTAGAACGGTGATGATTGTGTGCTGCAAGTGTCTTTCCCTTGAAGTCCATAGATATCATGGCCTTGACTAGGGGGTGGTCGAAGTGGCCGATAATTTGCTCAGCAGACAAAATGCAGAATTTTGGGCAAATTCTGCCACTTCGCCTGCTCTGCCCACAGAGAGAAATTGACAATTTCAGGCTTTTTCTCCCTGAAATTCGGTTTTTTATGGGAAATGTTTTTTGGTGGCTACAAGAAGTTTCAGACTGAAAACAGATAGTTTGTGAAAAAAACACCATTTCAGATGGTTTGCCAGAAGACATTGATTTTTTCCATTAAATTTTGTTTTAGCGGTCAAAAACATGATATTTCAGGGAAAAAACACAGTTCAGGAAGCAAAATCTGCATAGAAAATTGGCACAACAGCTAAAAAAATGTCCCTGCAGACAGAACAGAGCTGGAGGCGAATTTAGGCAATATCGTTCCACCAGTAGCGAGGGTAACTTTGCCCACCCCTAGCCTTGACTAGGGGACTGAAAATGAATCTACAGGGACTGGCCACAAAGTCCAGATGAGGGTGTATCAAGAGCTATGCTTTTTCCTTTCTTATTGGTGCTTTTGTTTTCACACCTTAACCTACCTTTCTTCAGTGCAGTGTCTGGGCCCTGTTTTTCACATGTTCTGTTTTTGAGCCCAGTCACAGGCCTCAGAGAAGGCCGGTGCCCTTTGAGGCCTGAAGGCTTCCTCCGCCAGTAGCAGGGCCCCAGGGCTTCTGACAGCAGCAGAGGCCCTGTGAGGAGTGGCCTCGAGCGATCAGGCGGGCTCCTGCGAGCCACCTCCACTGGCCTGGGTCCTGTTCCTGGGGCTCCCAGCTCTGTCTGCCTTGACCTCTCCATGCCCCCTGCTCCAGGGCTCACCTGCTGCCGTCGCCGTGCCAACGGAACCCTCAGGCTGGGCAGAGCATTGTGAAATGACAGCCTCCCCTCCCCCGCCGCTGGGGCCTGGGCCCAGGGCTGGGAGCTTGCAAGGCAAAGACACACCTCAGCTCAGCTTCTCCTGAGCTGCTCCAGAGCTCGACCCCCCGGGGCCCCGGGGCCCCAGGGCTGGGGCTCAGAGCAGGAAAGGGCGTTTTATTGGAATGTCCTTTCCTTCTTGATGATTCCTACAAACCGTTTTAAGCTCTGTACATATAGAAAAGCAACATGTGTCATGCCATTTGGGACATGCTGTTCACATGTCTAGCTCCACTAAAACCCTCCTCAGCATATTTCCGAGGCATCAAGGATGAACCAGGAACAGTGCACGGCCCTGACAAATCTGCTTCACTGTCCCAGCTTTAACAGACATCTGAGTGTCACACTACATGGCAGGTCCTGCCAGGGCAACAGCAGGGGAAGCTTCACTCACACAGTGCTACAGCATGGGCTTCCCTCCTAGTGAACGGGTGCAGCAGGGCAAACTCCTGTCACAGAGAATGGGCACAACCACACTGCAAGCTTCATTCACACATGGTCTGGCTTCCGACAGCAAAGCAAGCCTCCTACATTGCACATACTGCACTGTAAAGCGTTAGTCTTTGGACAGCAGAGCTATCCCTCTGCATCACACATACTGGACACCCTGAAGGGCCTCCTCCAGATTGAATTGTTACTGGATCGCCGTCCTATCCCCCTGCCCCAAACCTCTCCCATTGACTGTCAGCATGCTTCTCCTTACCTTCCTGCAGATACAGCACCCCTCTAGGCCTAACGGATGGCACACCAAGCTTCACGGGGCACTTTAAGGTATTCAGTCTCCACCTTTTATCTGTCCTGCTCCTCATTTCACCACGAAGAACCACTGGCAGTATTTCAACATCATTTTGAAACTGAAGTTATGGAACAGCTACAAAACCAGGGGAATGGCGCGGCAGGGGATTTCATTCCTTTTCATTCTGTCCTTTGGCTGTGTGTGCGCAGTGTCAGAAGAGTTTGAGGACTGCAGAAGACACTGGAATAGATTTCTGGGCGAAAGCGCCAGAGATTCTGGCCCCTGCCCCGATCGCCTTACGAACGCCTTACAAACGCCTGGCGGGCTTTGCCCTGGCGGGCAAATGTCTGAGTTGGACACTCAGCGCAGTACCTGAGGAAATTAGAGTGAGGTTTGACTCAGGGACAAGCCTGCCAACCTATGTACTATGGCAGCTGAATGGGGGCATGGGGTCCTCGTGTCTCAGGGATCTGCTTCTCTTATCCAAAACATCTTGCCTCCCATCAGCCTTAGCACCTAGCATATGGTAATGAGTGGAGTCTCTACACTTCCCCCGTTGCACATTTGTCAATTCCCAGAGCTCTGTTGCAGACAGGGTAAATGTATCTATGTGTGAGAGAGAGAGGGAGCCAGATAGAGAGAGAGAAAGAGAGAGAGAGAGGGGGGGGGAGCAGGCTCTGACAGTCACAATGAGAGAAAAGTGAAGTTGCATCCCCTCAAGCACTCCCCTGCACCCATCAACACAACAGCAAAGTTAGCTTGCATGTTCCCCGTTCTCCCCACTAACCTCACCCAAACCCACCCTCCTCTCTTTCAGGACTTGCAGAGTGCCTAGAGACCCTGGAAATGATGGCAGCGGAGCATGGTACAAACACAAATATCAAAATAGAACTATTCCCCTACTGTCTACAAAACCAAGGAACTACTTCACCTTTGTTTTTTTCCACTTCACATTACAAGAGAAAGACGTCCTTCGTTGGCCCTTTTTACGCACTACCATTCGCTTTACACATTTCATCCTGTTGAGTCTCCCAGTCGGCAAGAGCTATATATTTGGGTGGGTGATCCCAATGAAGTCAATGGAAATAGAGAAGGTGTTAGAACGGTGATGATTGTGTGCTGCAAGTGTCTTTCCCTTGAAGTCCATAGATATCATGGCCTTGACTAGGGGGTGGTCGAAGTGGCCGATAATTTGCTCAGCAGACAAAATGCAGAATTTTGGGCAAATTCTGCCACTTCGCCTGCTCTGCCCACAGAGAGAAATTGACAATTTCAGGCTTTTTCTCCCTGAAATTCGGTTTTTTATGGGAAATGTTTTTTGGTGGCTACAAGAAGTTTCAGACTGAAAACAGATAGTTTGTGAAAAAAACACCATTTCAGATGGTTTGCCAGAAGACATTGATTTTTTCCATTAAATTTTGTTTTAGCGGTCAAAAACATGATATTTCAGGGAAAAAACACAGTTCAGGAAGCAAAATCTGCATAGAAAATTGGCACAACAGCTAAAAAAATGTCCCTGCAGACAGAACAGAGCTGGAGGCGAATTTAGGCAATATCGTTCCACCAGTAGCGAGGGTAACTTTGCCCACCCCTAGCCTTGACTAGGGGACTGAAAATGAATCTACAGGGACTGGCCACAAAGTCCAGATGAGGGTGTATCAAGAGCTATGCTTTTTCCTTTCTTATTGGTGCTTTTGTTTTCACACCTTAACCTACCTTTCTTCAGTGCAGTGTCTGGGCCCTGTTTTTCACATGTTCTGTTTTTGAGCCCAGTCACAGGCCTCAGAGAAGGCCGGTGCCCTTTGAGGCCTGAAGGCTTCCTCCGCCAGTAGCAGGGCCCCAGGGCTTCTGACAGCAGCAGAGGCCCTGTGAGGAGTGGCCTCGAGCGATCAGGCGGGCTCCTGCGAGCCACCTCCACTGGCCTGGGTCCTGTTCCTGGGGCTCCCAGCTCTGTCTGCCTTGACCTCTCCATGCCCCCTGCTCCAGGGCTCACCTGCTGCCGTCGCCGTGCCAACGGAACCCTCAGGCAGGCAGGCAGGCAGAGCATTGTGAAATGACAGCCTCCCCTCCCCCGCCGCTGGGGCCTGGGCCCAGGGCTGGGAGCTTGCAAGGCAAAGACACACCTCAGCTCAGCTTCTCCTGAGCTGCTCCAGAGCTCGACCCCCCGGGGCCCCGGGGCCCCAGGGCTGGGGCTCAGAGCAGGAAAGGGCGTTTTATTGGAATGTCCTTTCCTTCTTGATGATTCCTACAAACCGTTTTAAGCTCTGTACATATAGAAAAGCAACATGTGTCATGCCATTTGGGACATGCTGTTCACATGTCTAGCTCCACTAAAACCCTCCTCAGCATATTTCCGAGGCATCAAGGATGAACCAGGAACAGTGCACGGCCCTGACAAATCTGCTTCACTGTCCCAGCTTTAACAGACATCTGAGTGTCACACTACATGGCAGGTCCTGCCAGGGCAACAGCAGGGGAAGCTTCACTCACACAGTGCTACAGCATGGGCTTCCCTCCTAGTGAACGGGTGCAGCAGGGCAAACTCCTGTCACAGAGAATGGGCACAACCACACTGCAAGCTTCATTCACACATGGTCTGGCTTCCGACAGCAAAGCAAGCCTCCTACATTGCACATACTGCACTGTAAAGCGTTAGTCTTTGGACAGCAGAGCTATCCCTCTGCATCACACATACTGGACACCCTGAAGGGCCTCCTCCAGATTGAATTGTTACTGGATCGCCGTCCTATCCCCCTGCCCCAAACCTCTCCCATTGACTGTCAGCATGCTTCTCCTTACCTTCCTGCAGATACAGCACCCCTCTAGGCCTAACGGATGGCACACCAAGCTTCACGGGGCACTTTAAGGTATTCAGTCTCCACCTTTTATCTGTCCTGCTCCTCATTTCACCACGAAGAACCACTGGCAGTATTTCAACATCATTTTGAAACTGAAGTTATGGAACAGCTACAAAACCAGGGGAATGGCGCGGCAGGGGATTTCATTCCATTTCATTCTGTCCTTTGGCTGTGTGTGCGCAGTGTCAGAAGAGTTTGAGGACTGCAGAAGACACTGGAATAGATTTCTGGGCGAAAGCGCCAGAGATTCTGGCCCCTGCCCCGATCGCCTTACGAACGCCTTACAAACGCCTGGCGGGCTTTGCCCTGGCGGGCAAATGTCTGAGTTGGACACTCAGCGCAGTACCTGAGGAAATTAGAGTGAGGTTTGACTCAGGGACAAGCCTGCCAACCTATGTACTATGGCAGCTGAATGGGGGCATGGGGTCCTCGTGTCTCAGGGATCTGCTTCTCTTATCCAAAACATCTTGCCTCCCATCAGCCTTAGCACCTAGCATATGGTAATGAGTGGAGTCTCTACACTTCCCCCGTTGCACATTTGTCAATTCCCAGAGCTCTGTTGCAGACAGGGTAAATGTATCTATGTGTGAGAGAGAGAGGGAGCCAGATAGAGAGAGAGAAAGAGAGAGAGAGAGGGGGGGGGAGCAGGCTCTGACAGTCACAATGAGAGAAAAGTGAAGTTGCATCCCCTCAAGCACTCCCCTGCACCCATCAACACAACAGCAAAGTTAGCTTGCATGTTCCCCGTTCTCCCCACTAACCTCACCCAAACCCACCCTCCTCTCTTTCAGGACTTGCAGAGTGCCTAGAGACCCTGGAAATGATGGCAGCGGAGCATGGTACAAACACAAATATCAAAATAGAACTATTCCCCTACTGTCTACAAAACCAAGGAACTACTTCACCTTTGTTTTTTTCCACTTCACATTACAAGAGAAAGACGTCCTTCGTTGGCCCTTTTTACGCACTACCATTCGCTTTACACATTTCATCCTGTTGAGTCTCCCAGTCGGCAAGAGCTATATATTTGGGTGGGTGATCCCAATGAAGTCAATGGAAATAGAGAAGGTGTTAGAACGGTGATGATTGTGTGCTGCAAGTGTCTTTCCCTTGAAGTCCATAGATATCATGGCCTTGACTAGGGGGTGGTCGAAGTGGCCGATAATTTGCTCAGCAGACAAAATGCAGAATTTTGGGCAAATTCTGCCACTTCGCCTGCTCTGCCCACAGAGAGAAATTGACAATTTCAGGCTTTTTCTCCCTGAAATTCGGTTTTTTATGGGAAATGTTTTTTGGTGGCTACAAGAAGTTTCAGACTGAAAACAGATAGTTTGTGAAAAAAACACCATTTCAGATGGTTTGCCAGAAGACATTGATTTTTTCCATTAAATTTTGTTTTAGCGGTCAAAAACATGATATTTCAGGGAAAAAACACAGTTCAGGAAGCAAAATCTGCATAGAAAATTGGCACAACAGCTAAAAAAATGTCCCTGCAGACAGAACAGAGCTGGAGGCGAATTTAGGCAATATCGTTCCACCAGTAGCGAGGGTAACTTTGCCCACCCCTAGCCTTGACTAGGGGACTGAAAATGAATCTACAGGGACTGGCCACAAAGTCCAGATGAGGGTGTATCAAGAGCTATGCTTTTTCCTTTCTTATTGGTGCTTTTGTTTTCACACCTTAACCTACCTTTCTTCAGTGCAGTGTCTGGGCCCTGTTTTTCACATGTTCTGTTTTTGAGCCCAGTCACAGGCCTCAGAGAAGGCCGGTGCCCTTTGAGGCCTGAAGGCTTCCTCCGCCAGTAGCAGGGCCCCAGGGCTTCTGACAGCAGCAGAGGCCCTGTGAGGAGTGGCCTCGAGCGATCAGGCGGGCTCCTGCGAGCCACCTCCACTGGCCTGGGTCCTGTTCCTGGGGCTCCCAGCTCTGTCTGCCTTGACCTCTCCATGCCCCCTGCTCCAGGGCTCACCTGCTGCCGTCGCCGTGCCAACGGAACCCTCAGGCTGGGCAGAGCATTGTGAAATGACAGCCTCCCCTCCCCCGCCGCTGGGGCCTGGGCCCAGGGCTGGGAGCTTGCAAGGCAAAGACACACCTCAGCTCAGCTTCTCCTGAGCTGCTCCAGAGCTCGACCCCCCGGGGCCCCGGGGCCCCAGGGCTGGGGCTCAGAGCAGGAAAGGGCGTTTTATTGGAATGTCCTTTCCTTCTTGATGATTCCTACAAACCGTTTTAAGCTCTGTACATATAGAAAAGCAACATGTGTCATGCCATTTGGGACATGCTGTTCACATGTCTAGCTCCACTAAAACCCTCCTCAGCATATTTCCGAGGCATCAAGGATGAACCAGGAACAGTGCACGGCCCTGACAAATCTGCTTCACTGTCCCAGCTTTAACAGACATCTGAGTGTCACACTACATGGCAGGTCCTGCCAGGGCAACAGCAGGGGAAGCTTCACTCACACAGTGCTACAGCATGGGCTTCCCTCCTAGTGAACGGGTGCAGCAGGGCAAACTCCTGTCACAGAGAATGGGCACAACCACACTGCAAGCTTCATTCACACATGGTCTGGCTTCCGACAGCAAAGCAAGCCTCCTACATTGCACATACTGCACTGTAAAGCGTTAGTCTTTGGACAGCAGAGCTATCCCTCTGCATCACACATACTGGACACCCTGAAGGGCCTCCTCCAGATTGAATTGTTACTGGATCGCCGTCCTATCCCCCTGCCCCAAACCTCTCCCATTGACTGTCAGCATGCTTCTCCTTACCTTCCTGCAGATACAGCACCCCTCTAGGCCTAACGGATGGCACACCAAGCTTCACGGGGCACTTTAAGGTATTCAGTCTCCACCTTTTATCTGTCCTGCTCCTCATTTCACCACGAAGAACCACTGGCAGTATTTCAACATCATTTTGAAACTGAAGTTATGGAACAGCTACAAAACCAGGGGAATGGCGCGGCAGGGGATTTCATTCCTTTTCATTCTGTCCTTTGGCTGTGTGTGCGCAGTGTCAGAAGAGTTTGAGGACTGCAGAAGACACTGGAATAGATTTCTGGGCGAAAGCGCCAGAGATTCTGGCCCCTGCCCCGATCGCCTTACGAACGCCTTACAAACGCCTGGCGGGCTTTGCCCTGGCGGGCAAATGTCTGAGTTGGACACTCAGCGCAGTACCTGAGGAAATTAGAGTGAGGTTTGACTCAGGGACAAGCCTGCCAACCTATGTACTATGGCAGCTGAATGGGGGCATGGGGTCCTCGTGTCTCAGGGATCTGCTTCTCTTATCCAAAACATCTTGCCTCCCATCAGCCTTAGCACCTAGCATATGGTAATGAGTGGAGTCTCTACACTTCCCCCGTTGCACATTTGTCAATTCCCAGAGCTCTGTTGCAGACAGGGTAAATGTATCTATGTGTGAGAGAGAGAGGGAGCCAGATAGAGAGAGAGAAAGAGAGAGAGAGAGGGGGGGGGAGCAGGCTCTGACAGTCACAATGAGAGAAAAGTGAAGTTGCATCCCCTCAAGCACTCCCCTGCACCCATCAACACAACAGCAAAGTTAGCTTGCATGTTCCCCGTTCTCCCCACTAACCTCACCCAAACCCACCCTCCTCTCTTTCAGGACTTGCAGAGTGCCTAGAGACCCTGGAAATGATGGCAGCGGAGCATGGTACAAACACAAATATCAAAATAGAACTATTCCCCTACTGTCTACAAAACCAAGGAACTACTTCACCTTTGTTTTTTTCCACTTCACATTACAAGAGAAAGACGTCCTTCGTTGGCCCTTTTTACGCACTACCATTCGCTTTACACATTTCATCCTGTTGAGTCTCCCAGTCGGCAAGAGCTATATATTTGGGTGGGTGATCCCAATGAAGTCAATGGAAATAGAGAAGGTGTTAGAACGGTGATGATTGTGTGCTGCAAGTGTCTTTCCCTTGAAGTCCATAGATATCATGGCCTTGACTAGGGGGTGGTCGAAGTGGCCGATAATTTGCTCAGCAGACAAAATGCAGAATTTTGGGCAAATTCTGCCACTTCGCCTGCTCTGCCCACAGAGAGAAATTGACAATTTCAGGCTTTTTCTCCCTGAAATTCGGTTTTTTATGGGAAATGTTTTTTGGTGGCTACAAGAAGTTTCAGACTGAAAACAGATAGTTTGTGAAAAAAACACCATTTCAGATGGTTTGCCAGAAGACATTGATTTTTTCCATTAAATTTTGTTTTAGCGGTCAAAAACATGATATTTCAGGGAAAAAACACAGTTCAGGAAGCAAAATCTGCATAGAAAATTGGCACAACAGCTAAAAAAATGTCCCTGCAGACAGAACAGAGCTGGAGGCGAATTTAGGCAATATCGTTCCACCAGTAGCGAGGGTAACTTTGCCCACCCCTAGCCTTGACTAGGGGACTGAAAATGAATCTACAGGGACTGGCCACAAAGTCCAGATGAGGGTGTATCAAGAGCTATGCTTTTTCCTTTCTTATTGGTGCTTTTGTTTTCACACCTTAACCTACCTTTCTTCAGTGCAGTGTCTGGGCCCTGTTTTTCACATGTTCTGTTTTTGAGCCCAGTCACAGGCCTCAGAGAAGGCCGGTGCCCTTTGAGGCCTGAAGGCTTCCTCCGCCAGTAGCAGGGCCCCAGGGCTTCTGACAGCAGCAGAGGCCCTGTGAGGAGTGGCCTCGAGCGATCAGGCGGGCTCCTGCGAGCCACCTCCACTGGCCTGGGTCCTGTTCCTGGGGCTCCCAGCTCTGTCTGCCTTGACCTCTCCATGCCCCCTGCTCCAGGGCTCACCTGCTGCCGTCGCCGTGCCAACGGAACCCTCAGGCAGGCAGGCAGGCAGAGCATTGTGAAATGACAGCCTCCCCTCCCCCGCCGCTGGGGCCTGGGCCCAGGGCTGGGAGCTTGCAAGGCAAAGACACACCTCAGCTCAGCTTCTCCTGAGCTGCTCCAGAGCTCGACCCCCCGGGGCCCCGGGGCCCCAGGGCTGGGGCTCAGAGCAGGAAAGGGCGTTTTATTGGAATGTCCTTTCCTTCTTGATGATTCCTACAAACCGTTTTAAGCTCTGTACATATAGAAAAGCAACATGTGTCATGCCATTTGGGACATGCTGTTCACATGTCTAGCTCCACTAAAACCCTCCTCAGCATATTTCCGAGGCATCAAGGATGAACCAGGAACAGTGCACGGCCCTGACAAATCTGCTTCACTGTCCCAGCTTTAACAGACATCTGAGTGTCACACTACATGGCAGGTCCTGCCAGGGCAACAGCAGGGGAAGCTTCACTCACACAGTGCTACAGCATGGGCTTCCCTCCTAGTGAACGGGTGCAGCAGGGCAAACTCCTGTCACAGAGAATGGGCACAACCACACTGCAAGCTTCATTCACACATGGTCTGGCTTCCGACAGCAAAGCAAGCCTCCTACATTGCACATACTGCACTGTAAAGCGTTAGTCTTTGGACAGCAGAGCTATCCCTCTGCATCACACATACTGGACACCCTGAAGGGCCTCCTCCAGATTGAATTGTTACTGGATCGCCGTCCTATCCCCCTGCCCCAAACCTCTCCCATTGACTGTCAGCATGCTTCTCCTTACCTTCCTGCAGATACAGCACCCCTCTAGGCCTAACGGATGGCACACCAAGCTTCACGGGGCACTTTAAGGTATTCAGTCTCCACCTTTTATCTGTCCTGCTCCTCATTTCACCACGAAGAACCACTGGCAGTATTTCAACATCATTTTGAAACTGAAGTTATGGAACAGCTACAAAACCAGGGGAATGGCGCGGCAGGGGATTTCATTCCATTTCATTCTGTCCTTTGGCTGTGTGTGCGCAGTGTCAGAAGAGTTTGAGGACTGCAGAAGACACTGGAATAGATTTCTGGGCGAAAGCGCCAGAGATTCTGGCCCCTGCCCCGATCGCCTTACGAACGCCTTACAAACGCCTGGCGGGCTTTGCCCTGGCGGGCAAATGTCTGAGTTGGACACTCAGCGCAGTACCTGAGGAAATTAGAGTGAGGTTTGACTCAGGGACAAGCCTGCCAACCTATGTACTATGGCAGCTGAATGGGGGCATGGGGTCCTCGTGTCTCAGGGATCTGCTTCTCTTATCCAAAACATCTTGCCTCCCATCAGCCTTAGCACCTAGCATATGGTAATGAGTGGAGTCTCTACACTTCCCCCGTTGCACATTTGTCAATTCCCAGAGCTCTGTTGCAGACAGGGTAAATGTATCTATGTGTGTGAGAGAGAGGGAGCCAGAGAGAGAGAGAGAGAGAGAGAGAGGGGGGGAGCAGGCTCTGACAGTCACAATGAGAGAAAAGTGAAGTTGCATCCCCTCAAGCACTCCCCTGCACCCATCAACACAACAGCAAAGTTAGCTTGCATGTTCCCCGTTCTCCCCACTAACCTCACCCAAACCCACCCTCCTCTCTTTCAGGACTTGCAGAGTGCCTAGAGACCCTGGAAATGATGGCAGCGGAGCATGGTACAAACACAAATATCAAAATAGAACTATTCCCCTACTGTCTACAAAACCAAGGAACTACTTCACCTTTGTTTTTTTCCACTTCACATTACAAGAGAAAGACGTCCTTCGTTGGCCCTTTTTACGCACTACCATTCGCTTTACACATTTCATCCTGTTGAGTCTCCCAGTCGGCAAGAGCTATATATTTGGGTGGGTGATCCCAATGAAGTCAATGGAAATAGAGAAGGTGTTAGAACGGTGATGATTGTGTGCTGCAAGTGTCTTTCCCTTGAAGTCCATAGATATCATGGCCTTGACTAGGGGGTGGTCGAAGTGGCCGATAATTTGCTCAGCAGACAAAATGCAGAATTTTGGGCAAATTCTGCCACTTCGCCTGCTCTGCCCACAGAGAGAAATTGACAATTTCAGGCTTTTTCTCCCTGAAATTCGGTTTTTTATGGGAAATGTTTTTTGGTGGCTACAAGAAGTTTCAGACTGAAAACAGATAGTTTGTGAAAAAAACACCATTTCAGATGGTTTGCCAGAAGACATTGATTTTTTCCATTAAATTTTGTTTTAGCGGTCAAAAACATGATATTTCAGGGAAAAAACACAGTTCAGGAAGCAAAATCTGCATAGAAAATTGGCACAACAGCTAAAAAAATGTCCCTGCAGACAGAACAGAGCTGGAGGCGAATTTAGGCAATATCGTTCCACCAGTAGCGAGGGTAACTTTGCCCACCCCTAGCCTTGACTAGGGGACTGAAAATGAATCTACAGGGACTGGCCACAAAGTCCAGATGAGGGTGTATCAAGAGCTATGCTTTTTCCTTTCTTATTGGTGCTTTTGTTTTCACACCTTAACCTACCTTTCTTCAGTGCAGTGTCTGGGCCCTGTTTTTCACATGTTCTGTTTTTGAGCCCAGTCACAGGCCTCAGAGAAGGCCGGTGCCCTTTGAGGCCTGAATGCTTCCTCCGCCAGTAGCAGGGCCCCAGGGCTTCTGACAGCAGCAGAGGCCCTGTGAGGAGTGGCCTCGAGCGATCAGGCGGGCTCCTGCGAGCCACCTCCACTGGCCTGGGTCCTGTTCCTGGGGCTCCCAGCTCTGTCTGCCTTGACCTCTCCATGCCCCCTGCTCCAGGGCTCACCTGCTGCCGTCGCCGTGCCAACGGAACCCTCAGGCAGGCAGGCAGGCAGAGCATTGTGAAATGACAGCCTCCCCTCCCCCGCCGCTGGGGCCTGGGCCCAGGGCTGGGAGCTTGCAAGGCAAAGACACACCTCAGCTCAGCTTCTCCTGAGCTGCTCCAGAGCTCGACCCCCCGGGGCCCCGGGGCCCCAGGGCTGGGGCTCAGAGCAGGAAAGGGCGTTTTATTGGAATGTCCTTTCCTTCTTGATGATTCCTACAAACCGTTTTAAGCTCTGTACATATAGAAAAGCAACATGTGTCATGCCATTTGGGACATGCTGTTCACATGTCTAGCTCCACTAAAACCCTCCTCAGCATATTTCCGAGGCATCAAGGATGAACCAGGAACAGTGCACGGCCCTGACAAATCTGCTTCACTGTCCCAGCTTTAACAGACATCTGAGTGTCACACTACATGGCAGGTCCTGCCAGGGCAACAGCAGGGGAAGCTTCACTCACACAGTGCTACAGCATGGGCTTCCCTCCTAGTGAACGGGTGCAGCAGGGCAAACTCCTGTCACAGAGAATGGGCACAACCACACTGCAAGCTTCATTCACACATGGTCTGGCTTCCGACAGCAAAGCAAGCCTCCTACATTGCACATACTGCACTGTAAAGCGTTAGTCTTTGGACAGCAGAGCTATCCCTCTGCATCACACATACTGGACACCCTGAAGGGCCTCCTCCAGATTGAATTGTTACTGGATCGCCGTCCTATCCCCCTGCCCCAAACCTCTCCCATTGACTGTCAGCATGCTTCTCCTTACCTTCCTGCAGATACAGCACCCCTCTAGGCCTAACGGATGGCACACCAAGCTTCACGGGGCACTTTAAGGTATTCAGTCTCCACCTTTTATCTGTCCTGCTCCTCATTTCACCACGAAGAACCACTGGCAGTATTTCAACATCATTTTGAAACTGAAGTTATGGAACAGCTACAAAACCAGGGGAATGGCGCGGCAGGGGATTTCATTCCATTTCATTCTGTCCTTTGGCTGTGTGTGCGCAGTGTCAGAAGAGTTTGAGGACTGCAGAAGACACTGGAATAGATTTCTGGGCGAAAGCGCCAGAGATTCTGGCCCCTGCCCCGATCGCCTTACGAACGCCTTACAAACGCCTGGCGGGCTTTGCCCTGGCGGGCAAATGTCTGAGTTGGACACTCAGCGCAGTACCTGAGGAAATTAGAGTGAGGTTTGACTCAGGGACAAGCCTGCCAACCTATGTACTATGGCAGCTGAATGGGGGCATGGGGTCCTCGTGTCTCAGGGATCTGCTTCTCTTATCCAAAACATCTTGCCTCCCATCAGCCTTAGCACCTAGCATATGGTAATGAGTGGAGTCTCTACACTTCCCCCGTTGCACATTTGTCAATTCCCAGAGCTCTGTTGCAGACAGGGTAAATGTATCTATGTGTGTGAGAGAGAGGGAGCCAGAGAGAGAGAGAGAGAGAGAGAGAGGGGGGGAGCAGGCTCTGACAGTCACAATGAGAGAAAAGTGAAGTTGCATCCCCTCAAGCACTCCCCTGCACCCATCAACACAACAGCAAAGTTAGCTTGCATGTTCCCCGTTCTCCCCACTAACCTCACCCAAACCCACCCTCCTCTCTTTCAGGACTTGCAGAGTGCCTAGAGACCCTGGAAATGATGGCAGCGGAGCATGGTACAAACACAAATATCAAAATAGAACTATTCCCCTACTGTCTACAAAACCAAGGAACTACTTCACCTTTGTTTTTTTCCACTTCACATTACAAGAGAAAGACGTCCTTCGTTGGCCCTTTTTACGCACTACCATTCGCTTTACACATTTCATCCTGTTGAGTCTCCCAGTCGGCAAGAGCTATATATTTGGGTGGGTGATCCCAATGAAGTCAATGGAAATAGAGAAGGTGTTAGAACGGTGATGATTGTGTGCTGCAAGTGTCTTTCCCTTGAAGTCCATAGATATCATGGCCTTGACTAGGGGGTGGT